>NW_007578736.1:263444-287884 GCF_000690725.1 Stegastes partitus
TTACAATCCCTCACCGGCTTCCCACAAAACCCTATGAATTGCGCTCGGCTGCAATGAAATTCAAACTAGTCTCATTTGAATAATGTAAGCAAACATTTGAGGGCTTATCACATGCCAAAAAAGTGGACAATGCAATAAATCAGCTGGGATTCCTTAAGAAAAGACTCGTGGTGCTGCAAGGTTTGTTCCATTTCCATGTAAATAAAAGACCAAACTAAGGAACTTTAAACTCTCCATATTCATGTATGCCACCTCTAATAGTCTCAATCTCACACATGGACCAATTTAGTAGCAGCTACATAGAGAAGAGGAGAATAATCTAACAGACTAGAGGGAATACAGATTAGCCTCACAGGCCAGGGAGGAACATTTAGCATAACGGGTCCGAGTCGTGGAACCGTATTATGTTCATAGTTTGTATTTTGAAATCTTGGAAAGCTCACAACAGACATTTTTTTCTCTGAAGAAGAATCCGACTGTCCACGCCACAATAAATGTTAGCATGTACACGTCTGATTGGCCTCTGCAGCGCGTCGCCTGATGACACTGCAGCGCATTGTGGAAAAGTCAATCCACACTGTGCTTTTGTTCCCAGAGTTCATGCCAACACAGTGGTCTCGCTGAAATGAATGAGCCGGCTTTGTCTTTTCTGACCCAGAATCTGTGTGAAGACGGCTTTAGATGAGGAAAAAAACGGAAAATTTGAGAGTTAAGAAGTACGGATAATGATAGAATTGTACGCCTTTCCGGTGGTTTGTGTTTTATAACTGTGTTTTTGTAACCCTGGGTGCTTTTGAAACTGTTTAGTCCTGTGTAGTCATGTGATCGCCGCTGGTTATCCGGTTGTCTTTGTGCTCCGTTTTGCCCGGTGACAGCATGCAGAAACACAACATTAAATCTCTACCTGCGGTCACTCCGGCTCCCCTATCACATAATAACATGTGCAACACCCGCGCAGCAGCCACTAATTGCTGCTGGATATTAGAGCGAGGTCTCTTAAGACACTGACCTTCCTTTAGCCAATCATAACAGAGTGTGTTACCAGGTTGAGCTCTGATCAGAGGAATCCCTGCAGAACGAACAGGAGGAATTAATTATTCAGACTGTCTGCTCGCACTTTTTTTTGCTGGACACCACATTTAATGACATCTATAGTGGCATCTATGTGAGAGATTAATGTGAGACTATCAAAGCGGAAAATGCACCAAAGAGCAGCCAGACATCTCTCTGCATGCCAGGTACAAACACAAAGAGAACCATCGGTGTAAGCATTTTACCGCCAGATTTTTTTTCTTCTTCTCCTTTTTGTTCTCGGTTTCATCACCTAGGATCATACACATCGTAAAGCCCGCCCGGTGCGGTCCACAATATTTAGCTCCACGTCCATAAATAAATATTTATTATACAAGGAAATGAAGAGGTACAAGAGCAGAGCCGTTCCTCACAATATTTACTCCTCTGTCGGCACTGTTTAGCCTTTACGGTCCGAGGAAAAGGCTGAGTTTTATAATGATCAGCAGTCCGGTTCCTACTGACCTTTAACGAGACAGGCCAAGACTTCAATGAATTTGAAATGCTTTGGAGTTTTCTGCCTTAGTGTCCTCTTAATCATGAATTAGCACAATGGCCCTGCAGTCGGTAAGAAAATCTCACGCGTTTGTGTACGTTTTGCACAAACATGTTTGCCTTTTGCCTCGTAGAACAATCTCCGTGTATAAATAGGTGCATTGATGTATTGATATATCAGAGGCATGTAGCAAAAGAAAAGCTGTCAAGCACTGCAGCTCTCGCAGCTTTTGTGTGTATTTGCTGTAAATAGTGCTGAGCAGCAGCAAGGTTACTGACTCTAGTTGCATCTGCATTATGCTAATGTAATGAGAGCAGGAAGCCAACGGAGGATAGTCGCGGCGGATCGCTACGAACGGAGTCATCTTTGCAAATTATCGGGATGGCTGAGCGCTCAAAAACAAAAGTTTAACGAGCGATAAGCAGCCAAACCGGACCTCACCTTCCAGTGGCAGGTCAGATTTAGATGCTGAGCTCTGCTTTGATATTTCTTTTCCAACCAAATGCTTTTATCGCGGCCCCCCGAGCAAACATGCAAACAATCTGGCCTGTGTGTTTCCAGTCACATGGGCCTGAAGTGCCGGAGAGTCAGCGCGTCTGTCCTGGTATTTCCTGAGGCTTCGTAAACATACGTACACGCACTCACCCTCCCTTCCTCTGCTTCTCGTTCCCTCTCTGTCACACCATTTAAACCAACAGTCAACATTCATAACAGCATCATGCTAACGTGTATTTGCACATCGAGGAAACAAAGTGAAATTAAAAGCAATGATCCTAAATGATCACTTAAAAAGCACATATAGATCTAACATGTATCCAGCTCTCCTCTTTTTTAAAATAGGACTCAATGGATTTTAAAGTTGTTATTGTTCTCGGTGCAAAAGCTGCACGAATCTGCTTCCAACTTGCGGTTACTCCTAACTCAGAATAGACGAAAACAGAAGGAAGTGTGACTTTATTTTGCACTTCTTCTTTTTTATCTTCTCACATTCATCAAGAGATGCATTTACAACAAACAAATGTGCGCCGAAGCTTTTGCAACTACAGGTTTCAGCTACAGGAACAGAAGGCCCTTTAATCCACTCGCCTTTTTTTATGCATTTAGATCACTCAAAAGCATATTTTTAGCAATTACACCGCCATCCTAAAGCCATTAATGGATGCTGTTTGTGCGAGAGTACGATTATTGCGCTGGTCTTTGCTAAAGGACGGCCACGCATTAAATCATTATTCGATTTAACCAGTTGAAATGTGTGTGTGCACACACTGGTTCGTCTAATTGATTTGGAGTGTTAAAGTGCAGGGTTCAATGAATGCTCTAATCAAAACCTTAGAGGCTGCTGCTAAATGGTAAAGAATGATTTAATGCGGCTCAGACTTCTTGTTTTTTCTGTGTGTGTGGATTCTTCTGTGTGTTTTTGTGCCTGTGCAGAGCGTCGTTACTGTAAATGCAGCCGTTTGAATCTAAAGCTGGAATAAAAACTGAACATCGTGAGCAGCCGGCCCACATTTCCAACCTCCAGATGCGTTGAGTGCGGTCGGTATCTCCAGCCGCTAATCTCCTTTTTTTTTTTTAACCCATCTAACACAATTTCATGGTGTTGATACAGAATCTAAAAAATTCAATAGCCGAACATGTATGCTGGGATTATAATTCGGAGTCTCTGTGGGGGATGTAGGTCAACTGAAAGACTCTGTTTCCTCAAATATTGTAATCCCCATTTGTTCTGCTTTTTTTTTTTTTTTTTACCAGAAACAGCTTTGAGGTCTTTGTCCGGCTGCAGCGCCCTGGGCAGGACGCTGCCTCTTAGCGCTCTGAAGTTGCTCTCTTTATCTTGTACCTGCTCTTTTTCTAGCAGTTTGAACCAACTGCAGGTTTTTTTTTTTCCTCGTAGCTCTTCAGCGCTTAACTCCTGGAGGTGACCACTCTGCAGAAGGAGGTCAGGTTTATGGTTGAACTGGGTAACGGGGTCAGCAGGATATACCCATTTAACCTTTTCTAGAAGCACTGAGAAAGGAAGTCATTCATTTAGTCTCCGGCGATAAAGCCCGGGTGAATAGTTAACTCTGTCTGTCTTCTCATTGATCACAAGAACCCACTGATTTCACCGTCACTTTCCCAAACGTTTCCTCTCATTCGCCGCATTAACGGCACCCAAAACTAATTTTATGCCTCTTCCTCTGGGCTTGAGGAATAGTTTTGTGAAACCATGCATGAAGAGGAAAAATTGATTTGTTTATATATCATTTCAGTATAATGGGTTTTCGCCCTGATTCGGTGACAAAACCTGATGTACCTTGTAGGAGCAAAAAAAAAAGAAAAGAAAAGAAAAGAGGGGAAAGGATTACTCTACTCGCTGGCATGTTCATATTCTGTTCCTGTGTTGTCTAAACCTGATAACAAGTATGGCACAAGACAAGGCTGTCCATTGTAGGAAAGAGCTTTTTTTTTTTTTTTTCCTTTCCTCTCCACAAAAGTCATTATGCTGGATCAATGCTCCCCCAGAGGAACGGCAGGCTCAAACACCACACACAGACGGGGAGGATTGCGTCAAAATATGTAGCAGCCCTAGGCTCCTTCTTGATGGTTCAGCAGGCCAAAGTACATACCACATACCTGCAATTATGTGGATGTTTCTCCTCCGCTGTGCAGGATTCGTCTAATGTCTGTCACATATTGCCGAGAAGCAAAAGGTGAATGGAAATCCAGTTCTATATGCACAAAACACGGAGAAATAAAAGATATCCTTGCACCTTTCCGTCAGCAGTCACAGAGGCCGTCATGTTGCTCTGGTTTGATTTCATATGCAAAAAATGCATCAAAGTTCAAATTAGCAATATGCGGTTAGCTGCTCGTCTCGTCTCCCTCCAGAGATTTGGTTTCGCCTACACAGGAGAAGTGTTTTCTTGTTGCAGCTTAATATTTTGGCTTCAGCAATGCAAGCAGCCTCCTGAAGCTCCTGATGGTAGTAAACAGAGCAGGGAAAACAGTTTATACTGAGGTCTGTGGCGGCAGAAATCTCCGAGATGGGATATATTAAAACCGGAGGAAATAAATAAGACTGTGACTCCGGAAGAAACCGTCTTGATTTGTCTAAATCAAGCTGCCGAAACCTCATATTAGCTTTGGTTGAGCGCTGGAATGTACTTTGCATGAAAAGAGGCCTGTGGATTATGAGGAGCGGCTCTTTCCACGGGCAGCTCCTGCGATTTACATATGCACATACGAGTTTGGAGGTGACGCACGTGAGGAAGGAGGCCTTAGAAGAGAAAGCAAAAGCACCACGTAGCCACATTGTCCTCCGCTGGCTGAACCGTGGCCGCCGGTCGGGGTTCGTCATCGGCCTGCAGCCCGTCTGGGGCGGTTCCTCATGACAGCAGCATGTGTACGTATGGACAGCTCATTTAGCCTCTCTGTGTTCTCTGCCTCATGGAGAATGTTTGCACCCACGGGTCAAATAAGATCTCATACAGTCAGGAGATGAAGGGGGGGTGGGTGAAGTATTTCCCGGTTATAGAGGACAGATACTCTGAAAAGTCTCCCTCCGTCTGTCTGCATGACTGCGTGGTGCATGGAGCTGTGTGGTGGTGGTGGATCTGCTCCAGGGGGTTTGTTGTAGAGACGAGTTGGATGGAAGGGGGGAGGATGCAGGAGTGGGTAGGGGTGGAGTGGGGTTGTTTCTGTAAATAGCCCACCCTGCATTAAGACCCGGCATGCTGGGGCTGCTCCCTGTGCAGTCCTGACCTCACCAACCGAGCCGCCACTCACATTTCCTCGCAGCGCGTGGAGGCTGCGGAAGTCAGCGCCGACTGCTTCTCCACTTTATCCAGGTCAGATCTGAGCTACTCTCGCTGCACTGGCGCTCGTGACCCCGGCGCCCCCTCTCGCTGCCAGCCAGTGTCAAAATAACACAAGCGAGCTCCGCGGAGGGCCGCCGCCGCCGCCGCCGCCGCTCTGCCTGCTGTTACGAAATCACGCTGGCCTCATTCAGGGCTTTCTAAATACCCAGATACATTTTCAGATCAAAACAAAGCGTCGGCTTCGTTTGATTTCCGTCTTTCCCCACATTAAGCTGTTAAAAAGAGAGTTTTCCTTGCAGCGTATATGTGTGTGTGTGTGTGTGTGTGTGTGTGTGTGTGTGTGTGCGTGCGCGCTTGGAAGTAGGTCATTGATTTGGAACTTGGACACTGATTATGTGCTGGCCTAGAAATGGGCTATAATCGGTGTCTCTCATACCAAAACAGCTTTTCATAAGTGGCAGTTATTTCAAGGTCAGGAAACAGTTGCGTCACATTGCTGCACATACAGACAGATTTTATTTATCTCTCGCTCAGTTTCAACAGATTGTTGTTTTCTAGACTCGACTCAATCTCGCACGATTGCTCATTTGAAGATACATTACCACAGAGGGGGGGAAGGAGAAAAAGCAGTGAATATCGTGTTCATCTCTCTTTATAAGACCAGAATGTGCCAAATCTGCAGGCATGCCCTGTTCTGTCCCTGATGAGGGTATGATGTACTCATTTAGATGCCATGTGAGCCAATAATGTAAATATTCGTGGTCTTTGAACAAGCCGAGACATGATCTAATCCGCCTCTGACATGAAGTCTTCGGCACACTCTCCTGGAACACGTGTTAAAAAAAAAAGAAGGGAGTTTTCTTCGTGTTGGTGTAAATCAAAGCTTGGGAATTAACTGTCAGCTAGCATCACCACAGCTCCCTCTCTCTGTCTCTCTTCATAGCTCCGAGCGAGCGCCGTATTAGTTTCTGCGGTGGATTTTCCTGAAACGCCCTCAGGATCCAGCCCCGATATTGTTTTGTAAATGCGGCTCGGTATGGATTCATCTCGCGAGCTGATATTTGCTTGAAGAACTGCCTGTACTGTGCACGGCGGCTGTGGGAGGTCAAAAGGCCGCGCTCGTGTGCTTCTTGCTGTTCTGCTGCTCGTGCGGCCAACATGAGGCTCTGGTGTACGAGTACTGCTGCGTCGCCTTCATAATGACACCAGGAAGAGCAAATGTGATTTTTTTTGTTTTTTGCATATCATCTCTGGTTTGCATGTGTTGCAATCGCTCCTCCTCCTCCTCCTCCTGCAGCCCGGTCCTCAGCGTGCGCCCGTTTAAATGAGCCCTCGCCCGTGTTTGCATTTGTTTAGGCAGGGAGGCAGCGACCAACAAGCCGGCGAGGACAAAATCCTATCAAAAAATGACATCAGTCGCAACAGCTGCAGGCTGTGGCACTGGGAGGAGAGGAGGGAGAGAGGAGAGGAGAGAGAGGGAGGAGAACAATTGACCAGAAGCGACACGGGAAAGAGAGGTGACCTGATTGCTCAGCTGGCCAAGAGCACGGGAAGGAAGCAGCAGGAAAGGCTGGTCCCCTCGGCCCGGCCCGGCTCTCTGCTGCTTCTGGTGGGTCCCTCT
The DNA here is from genome assembly GCF_000690725.1 of Stegastes partitus. Taxonomy (NCBI): domain Eukaryota; kingdom Metazoa; phylum Chordata; class Actinopteri; family Pomacentridae; genus Stegastes; species Stegastes partitus. The sequence continues at coordinate 270,433 of NW_007578736.1, forward strand.
GTGGCCTTCCTTTTCCACCGCCCCCCCGCCGCAACCTCCTTCCCGCACTGCTGCCTGTCACGGCTCACTACGTCGGAACAAAATGATCAGCTCTCACCTCCTCGTGAACACGGGTCATCGTGGTCGCCGTGCAGAGGCCGGGCCCTTTGTATTAGATAGGGATCAGCGGTACGCGGGGAGGCGGAGCCAAAGGCCGCACAAGTCAATATGCTTTTGATTTTTTTTTTTCCTTTACGGCGCACATATGTAGGGATTTCATTTATCAGCGGCGGCGGCGGCGGCCTTGAGGTTACCAATTTTGCGGCCCTATTAATTTCACCGGGCGCCGCTCTCGAGGAATCGTTGGACGTGTTTGTGATTCCTCCTCTTCTCGCCGACTACAAGGAGGCGCATCAAGCACCTCGTTCACAATTCCTGTAGCTCATAATGTAATTAATTCTAATCGCAATCATCGTAATAGCTTTTCAGATCAAATACCCAGGAGCGGTCCTAACAAAATAATCCATTCCTCTGGAAAACAAACACCCAAACTCTCCCCCCGCCGCCGCCGGTGTTTGGCTTTGGCTCGGAGAGAAGAGGAGAGCAGTCGGTTGGACTGGAGGAGGTGGAGGAGGTGGTGGAGGGGACATCAGAAAACAGAAGGACCTGCACATTTGCATACCTTTTTAGCATGTGGCTGAGGGAGCCTTTATTAAATTCAGCCTCCCCCTCCTCTCCTCCTCCTCCTCCTCCTCCTCCTCCTGTGGGGTGGCCACAACCAATGGGGGAAGGAGAGGAGGAGTGAAGAGGAGAGGAGGGGTGGTCTCGTCTTGGAGGCAGGAGGCACCATCTGAGCCAGCAGACAAATAATGTTTCCAGACACGAGGACACGGTGGCAGCAGCGGTCAAGCGTTTTGATTTTATTCAGCCGAGTCGCCCCCCCACCGCCCCTAAACCTCCAGTCTGGGTTTAGGGGGGTCCTCATTCAGACTCATCCAGTAGAAGACCCTCTCTTTAGCTCCAAAGTGCTGAAATGAATTTAATCAATTAAGTAGAAAATTTATCTCCAACAAGTCAAGCGATGGAGCAAGTTGTCCACCAATCAGAAGGTTGGCGGTTCGATCCTCGGCCCCGACGCTTAATAAGCAAAACTTTTTTAGTTTATTTTTTGTTTTTCTATTATTTAAACATTCACACTGTCATCTTTGATGTAACAGTGCAGCTTTGTGGGATTAATTACAGATAAATGGAGCACCTTGCAGCTCCGTCGCCGTCTGTAGAACATGGCTCAGATTAAAACCAAACGTGGAGAACATTCACTGTTTACTGTGACAGTCACGAGGTCACAGCTTCCTACATGTGAGATTTTTTGGTTGTTAAAATCATTACAAGTTGTGTAAACTTTGGTGTTGTGCTGTTTTGTTTTTGCTAAATTGTTTTGCAGAACTTAGCTCAGGTTTAAAAAATAAACAAAATAAACTGTGGACCACTAATGGTGATAATCAGGAGTCCAAGTTTGCAGCTTCTTAAATGTCAAAATTTACTTCTTAGACAAAAAATAACATGTTGAATAAATTTAGTTGTTTTTCTATTTGTTTTTTTTTAGTATTTTGGGGGATTTTTTCACTGTGGACCATTTATTATGATAATCATAAGTTTAAGGTTGCAGTTTCTTAAGTCTGAGAATCTTTTCTGATTTTAAAATAATTGAAAGTTGAGTAAATTTTGGCATTTTTTCCCACAGTTTGGGTCATTTTCACTCAATGTCCACCAAACCAAAACCTTAAAAAATCTCACAATCACCATTAATAAATGTGTTGTTGGCAGATCGATGGACGTAGACGTGAATACGACCTGTCGTGTCTGTTTAAGTGGTCCACGTTCATATTTATTTGTCCTCCTGCTTCCCTTTCAGAGGTCACATCCTCACAGAGCACCGTGATGGAAACTCCTTCCCTCCTCCACCCCCCCACCTCCTCCTATTAGCGCTTGATTGGATAAGAGCACGAGGTGCTTTGTGTTTGTGTATACCTGTCTCCGTGTGCGTAGCGTATCTAAGGTGAGAGCGGGGCGAGCCCGACAAGCTGTAAGTATGTGTCGGAGCAAGCCGAGGCGTCTTGCGGTCGTGCGTTTCCCGGGGAGGAGATAATGAAGCGGCGCAGCCAAGTGAGGCCTCTCTCCCCCGCCGCCGCCGGAGAGGGATGAGCTGCTAGCACGCTAGGCTAGCTAGCCCGTTAGCATCCCTAATGAGGCATTTTATAAACAAGTGGACGGCGGCGGCGTGGAGGCAAAATTACAGGTTATCCATAAGCAATTATCAGCTGCTTTCTTTTGAACAGCAGTCGTGCTCTGAGTGATTTCTACAATTAGAGAGAACTGAGAGAGAAAACGAGCACACAGTCTGTGATGACGCTGTTCAGGATGTTTTACTACAAACTAAATATCACTAGACTCCAGATACACATGTTCTCTGTGTGTTCATGTAATATTTCAATTTAAGGCCAATGCAGACATACATACATGTTAAAGGTCAGAGTCAACAGTCATATTCTTGGTGTCAAACATACAATACGACAGTTTTAGCCACTCAGTTCTGTTCATATTTGGTTATTTAAATACTCTTCTTCACACCTACATCTTCTCCCAGATGGTCTTTTCTTTGCTTGATCTATTGCTTCAGTTACAGCATCACCCGCCAAAGTATGAGCTCACAGATTCACAAGCCATCATTTCTCCACCGTCTAGTCCGTCTGAGCTGTGTTTGATAGTGAAACAGTGCAGTCTGACCTTTAAAAGAAATAATCCGTTCACGTCACCATCACACGGACACATCGAGCGTAACTATACGTTATGTAATGTGCGATCTGTTGGAAAAGTGAGTGATGCTCCCGGCTTGCTAGTTTGGACCACATCCAGGAGTGAACTACTCAGAGCTTACCGGTCAGGAAAAATATACTCTAGATAAATATATATATATGTTTTTATAAATCAGTGAGCTACAGTGAGTTTTAGCAGTGAGCTGCTTTTGATTTTTATGTCTGTTCAAGTGGTGACAAATCAACAGGAAAATTAGTTTTAGCTTAACAACGCTGCAAAACCTGTGATATTCCAACAACTGGGGCAACAAAACACACATAAATAAAAAACAAACAGCAAATACAGTAATTTTCCATGATTAGAATACAGTTTTTGTTTATAAATACATTGATTTTTACATGAAATCAGGTGTTTTTAACTGTTTAAAATATGATACTTATAATATATACTGATGAAAACACAGAAATTCTACATTTTAGTCGTGGAAACGTCTGTAATTATACCAGATGTCACTCACTGAAAGAACTAGTCCCACTCAAAGGACTGAACTTATGACGATACTTATTGTTCTATTTAATAATCACACCTAATTTTACGAATATATTTACAGTTTTATCAATTAAATGAATAGAAAATATTTGTAAAGTTAAAAAAAATGAATATAACTTTACAAAGTATATTTTAATGGCATTTTTATGTTTAAAAAAATCTTCAAAAAAATCTGTTTTTTTTTTCATCAGACACGTCACAGCGTATTTTTGGAATTTGATGCATTATTCTTGTGTATTTTAAAACCATAGAAAAAAATCTGTAAAAATCCGAAACAGAATTTCTGCACAATTAGTATGTTTTTTTTTTTTTTTTTTTTTTTTTTTACAGTTTAGTAGTTTGTGATGAGGGATGATGAATGAAGGCGTTTTAATATATCTTGGCTAAATGAACAGTTTATTTGATATCAACAGTTTAGCTGATCTTAATTTAGATTTCAGGAAAAGTTTAACTTCCAATAAGTTGAGGGGTCGAACAGCGGAAGCAGCGCTCACAACACTTACCAAAAACTGCCCTGAGTGGTGGCTGTTTTTGTAAGCCCCACCTTAGCATTTGGCACACCCAGGGCAGGGGGGATGGGAGCGCCAGTATGAAGTGAAGAAATATCACAGATGTTAGTCTGCATGAACTCCTTCCCCTTTACAGCCTTCCTGCTCAATCTGGCCTCTTTAGCCTCTGTTTTTTTTTTCTCCCCTCGCTCTCCCTCCACCAAAGACAAATGGCTTCTGCTAACCTAATTTCAGTTGCAGCATGCGAGGCTGTCTCGACGCCTGCCGGTCAGCAGAGCTGCAGCAGACGCTGAGCAGAGTCCAGCCGCCCTGTTGACGGGTTTCTGCCCGGTGTCCTGAACTCTGACTCTGACGGGATTCTCCACAGAAATTCCTGTAAACAGCTTAAACTTTCTCCCGTTAGCTTGTTTTGGGGTGCGCGCTGGCTTGTCCATGCATGAGGAGGCGCTTTTGCACCACTTGCTGCAGGGCCAGTTGTCCGTTTGAAGAGCGCCGTGGAAACAGCGGGGTTAGTGTTTCAGCCGACGCTACGACCTCGCCGTGTGCGTCTGGGTTGTGACGGCGACGCGGGGTCGCAGTTGTGCGACATGCCAAAACGAGTGTGGTGGCGGCGGCGGCGGCGCTGTCATTCAGCCCACCGCTCATCTGTCAGTCGAACTGCAGCCTTGTTGAAGTTTGCAGTTTGTACCAGGGGCGGTGTTTTTGTCATATTTTTTATACTCGGACTTCTGTGGCCTGTACGACTACAGAAGTGCCGAACTGCTCTTGAACGACGACTTGCAAGCACTTTTTAAATTAAAACCTCCAGCATGGTGCAGCGCTGAACATCCCAGATTATCGCCTCCATTTGTGTCCTTGTGCATCCGTCAGTTTCAGTATTTCTACACGTGTTCGCTGCTCATCTGCCTGTAATCATCTGATGGTGTTTACCTTCTGTTGGTCTGTAGATGGGATGTTCTTCCGGTGTGATGGTGCAGCCCATTGGTGGTTGTTTTAGACATGCCATAGTTTTAATGTGCCACCGACGCTCCGTCTCTCTCTCGGGGTTCAGTCCTCCAGCAGTATTCAGATAGTGCATGTTCATGAATTTTGGAGGAGCTCATCAGAGGGAGACCTAAAGGGAAGAGACGGTGTGTTTTTCTCTCTTCTAAGCTCGACTCTTGCTAAAATCCTGCATACTCTAGCTTTAGATCTGGTTAAAGGAGCCTCCTCACAGTCCAGACCTGGGCCCGCTGAGATGCTGTGCGCCGATAAAGGGCAGGAAGTAGTGGATTGTCTTTGATTATTTGGCCTTTCTCTATTTCCCTGGGGACATGTTGCTGCTTCAAGCCTGGCAGAGTCTTTGCCATAACTAGGAGGGACCTTTGATTGGTTCCTGATGTGTGGACAGCGGTTCTATCTCAGGGGTCCAAAGCAATTTATCCAGAGGATATTAAATGACCTAATGGCTGTGTTATTTGCACAGAACCAACCTGAAGGAATCTCCATGTGTTCGTAAGGTGCTGAGATGTTGAGCGGCTCTTCTGTCTTGCTCTGCTGTGAAAGCCGTTCATTTAGCATCAGCAGCCGTTTGCTTTCATTAATAAAGAACACAGACAGAATAAATGAGTGGATGTGGTTCTGTCCTCAGGATGTGAACGAGGCCTGAGCAGCGTGGCGGTAGAAGCCGAGCTGCGCTGACACCGGCTTCTCTCGGCTTTCTTTCTCTTCCCCAACAGGAACTGGCTAATTTCCTGAACTCGATATGCCATTTGGTCGACACGGAGGGAAACATCTGAGACCGGGGATCTCAGAGAATTCTCCACTTTAAAAAGCTTAATGAGTGTTCAAATCTTTGGGTCAACGCTTTTTAACGTTTCACAGGTGGCGCAGGACTTTTTCTCTCCGACTTTGGAGGCACCTTAAAAGGAAAAGTGAGCAGTCAGGAAATGAAAGAGGCTTTTTTTTCTTTTTTCTCCTCTTCAACAGTTTTTTTTCGGTTCCTCAGATTCTCCATGTGCTCAGCCGCTGCCTCATTAGTGAAGTCGTTCACGGTGTCAGAAGGCGCCGGATCACCTGTGCAGCCTTCGGTGTGTCGTGTTCGATGGTTATCTGGCGTCGCTCTCCTCTCGTGGACAGTGACAGTATCTGTTTCCGCGGCCTTGGAAAGCGCTCGGAGCCAAAGGTGGTGACTTTAGCCGGAGGTCGTCTCTCCGGTCAGCTGCTGGTTGCCAACGTGACCCTCCCTCCTGATGGCCTGACCTCCGTCCCCTCCCCCACCTCTCTCTCTGGCTTTCCTTCCCCGGTGATCCTTCAAAGTGGCTAACACGTGTAACTTCCTCCATCGATCCAGATGAACCCGTGACCACCACGCGGCGATCTGACGCGCCGGCGACCTCGCGTCTTCGGTCATCTCCCGCCCTCGCTGCCGCTTCTTTAAACGGACCTGCTTGCTTTTTTTTGTTTTTGCTTTCAAGCAGCGGTGCAATATATAAAGAAAAAAGGAATAATTTCCAGACAAAGCACTTGTCTGCCTCTGTACAGCTCAAGCATTAAACTTGTGCAGAGTATTACTTGAGCCTATTGATCGGAGGCCTCTGCCGTAGAGAGGGCAGTGTGCAAAATCAATGCTTTATTTTCTCTTAGGCTAGCCGTCTTCGTGCTTGTTTTTTTTTTTTTTTGTGAAAATGAGAGGAAAACAAGGGAGAAACCTTTTACCTCCGCTGTACTCCATCTCATCCGCTGACTTTTGTGATTCTTTTTGGTGAATTCAGCTGCGTTTCCTGTCATCTCTTTGGCCCACACATTTTTTTTTTTGCTTTCTTTCTTTTCTACACACCATATCTCCATCGTGTTCAGCAGGAATGAATCCGCCTCTTTATGGAGCTGTGTGGGTGATGTCATGCTTGTTTGTGCTGTGGTAGGACTGGGAGGTTGTGTGTGTCACTTTGCCGCCCTTATGAATGTACAGAGCACCGTTTGTTCGCCCTGACTTGTTTAAGGATGTTCATGGCTGCCATGATAAACTTTATTTTTTTGTGCTGTGTCCTGTAGACAAAAGGGGCAGCAGCTGAAGGTATAAAGATTATTTTTAAATAATCTTTTGGTCATAAATTACCAGAAAATTGTGGGAAACAAAAGGCCTTGTTGATATCATCAGTCCAGAAACCTCAACCCTTAGTTTATAAAGATGTAAAACGAAGAAACCTTCCACTGGAGAAGAGCTTTGAGCGGCTTTAATGACGAACCAATTATCAAATAAACTAAGCTTTTGGTCAGTTGATTAATAATGTATGCGAGACACCACAAAATAAGACAAACTGGATTTAGGGTAGAGCTTCTTAAATGCTGCTCAATCACACTTTGATGTTTGTCTTTACATGTACAGCTAACATACAGCAGATGTGCTGCTCGGTCCGTTTTATCAGCTGATGTTGACTCATCGGTACCGATGTTCCGACCACATTGTTTTGGACATTTAATGTTTATTATGTACTGTTCCAGTCTGATACCATTTTACCAGATAACACACACACAGCTTTAGTTGTAGATCAGCTGTAGGAGCCTCTAACTGTTTAATATCATAGTAATTGTGTTGGTGAGCAGAGAGTATCGTGGAGGTTTAGCTCGTAAATGGACGCCAGGACAGAGCTGTGTGGCTTAAAACAGCAACACAGAATAAATTCTCAATTAGCACTACAAATTGATTGATAAGTTTAAATAAAGAAGATGACAACAGGCGTAAATAAAGGATCAGATTCAGGTCCGTGTCGATGCCGGTTTGTTGCCGTCGATCAGCTGATCGGACAAATCGGACCGTCCTACGTTATCACAGGTTTATTTGATTTACTTGAAAACTGTCTTTAATAGAGCATGATGCAGAAAAAGGTGCTTGGGGTAACTTAGAAACTGTTTCACGATGTTTGTCCGGTAGAGCTGCTTCGATTATTTAAATACTGTGTGCAGCACATGTAGCAGAGCAGACAGCGGTGCCGAGTCGAGCTGGGTGCTCGTTGTAAGCTGCTAACTAGTTTGTGAACTACGTTGCTGCAAAGTTAAATAATGACCCCATCATTTCCCATTTTCTGATGTCAATATTAGAGTTACTTACTCCCTAAAATCGGTCAGGCTCAGCGTCTTCGCCAAATATGCATCATCCACATGTCCTCACATCAAACCTCGCTCTAATCTGCGCAGATATACTGTATAGCTCCTCCATTGTGCACATCTGAGGTGCAGCTGCTTTCGGACGTGAAGTCCGTGAGAGGACAGAGCAACACAAAAAGGGGTCAGCGAACAGGAACATGGCTGGTGACAGGCTGCCTGCGTGTGGGGTGGTTTCGCTAACGAGAAGCCATTGTGCCCTCGGTGAAGGTTAACTCTCTGATTCAGGGAGGCAGGAAGTGTTAGCTGCCTCCCCTGCACTTTTCCCATCCGCAGCCTCTGCCAAGCCTCAGCAGAACAATCCAGCCCCTGTGACTGAGCGGGAGGGAGGGAGGCGAACAGAGGGAGAGTCAAAGACAGAACCAGGGAGGACCGGGAGGAGAGGCGGTGAGGGGGGAGGAGGAGGAGGTTGCAAAAAAAAAAAAAAAGTAGAGAGGTCCAATTCTGCAGGGTAACATCAGGCTCCTACGTTATGCAAGTGTTCCCTTTTTGTCTGCCTCAGCCGGGGTTTTGATACAGATTGCATGAAGCATGATGGTAATGCAGAACATTCAGTCTTTCCCCTCTTCACCAAAACAGCCTCCATTTACGGTTACTCAGACATATTTTCCTCCACAATTGGAGCTGAAAAGTGGCCAGCTGTAGCCAGGTTCCAGCAGGTTTAAGCTCTGCACACACACACACACACACACACACACACACACACACAGACACACACACTACAGGAAATGGATATCACTTAATACACTCAGACAAACACCTACATAGAAAATAGATACCTCACACACACAAATGCACACTGTGAAAATAGATATCTCCGAATATGCACACACACACACACACACACACACACACACACACTCATAAGTCACAACACCTCATACCGAATCAACAATCGCATCTTTGTTAAATTATCCAGGAAATTGTTTGCGGTGCTTTGATAACACAGGTGTTTATATGGTAATAGCTTCTGGAGGCTGGATAAGAATGAAACAATAAAGTCATTAGGGTGTTACAAGAAGAAATGAAACCAGGCTCCTTCACACGCTGCAACTCATCACCCCGAACACACTCACACACACACACACACTCCCCATCTCAACCAGAAGAGGCTGAACCCTTATACACAAATTCATTAGAAAAAAAAAGCTTTTGTCAGCCGCCTTAATGACCCTTGATGTGTGTGAACCTGTGCCAAGTTGTCCTTGGAAGGGCTATTTATCTCCACTAGTGTTGTGGTTATAAGGAAGATAAAAGAAAATAGAACAGAATAGAGCGTGCACGAGACAGAATAGATCATCGGCAGGGCGGCGGCCCGTTTGTCTCACCTAAGCCATTAGAACGGCGCCACTTAAGGCCTTTCATCGTACACGTCGTGCGTACGTAATCACTGATATGAGGCCGTCCCCCCTCGCTGCCGTTTTCTTATTGACATCAGGCTTATTTCCCATCTGTCAACATTTCATATCCTCAATCGTCGGCTGTAATTCGCTGCGTTCTCGCTGGCGGCGACCTTTGCCGAGGCCCCGCTCTGCTGTGAAGTTGTGCGAGATGTCGTCCGTACGTCTGTGGGCGTCTTTAAGGGCGGTTATGCAAAACGCTCTTGCAAAACAGGCGTTGCACCACGACTTGACCTTCCTTTCACCTTTGGCTGGGAAAATGGATTTTCTGTGCTTTAAAGTTGCATTAATGAATATTTTTACATGACCGATGGAAAAATAAAACATACTGTGACCATGAGAAATGCTGCTTATAGCGAGAAATCCAAATTCTAGTTTGAATATGGAGCTCGCTTTAGTGTCTTTGAGCATTTTGTCGTGCTGCGACATCGCTGTTTTGGTTCATCGCTGTGTTTAATGTTGTTTCCAGCAGCAGCATCTTCAACAAGAGGCAACACACACACAGCGAGCGATTGGCTAAGTAGCCTAGTGGAGATCTTCTGGCTCAGGTTGAGCCTTTTGGGGGCGACGTACACTGAAGGCAGTGAGCCTGAGTTACCCGATGAGACGGAAATCTGTCCATTTTCATATTATTTCTGACCATTTAATAAAAAGATATGTCTCTTATGCGCGAGTGAAGGAAACCCCAGTGAAAAATAGTTTTATATTCTCAATAGTAATCATTTTGTCGCTGACTAAAATCTCTTTTGGGCCTGATGAAGACCAGGAACTCCTCTATTCAGGAAAGACTTGATGGTAGATACTAGACTTTTATTTCCAAGCTGTCCAGAAACATCCCTCCACATAAATGTTCATCTGCATCTGTCAAACATGTAAGTCTTTACCGATGACTTGTTACCAGAGTGACTGATCAATTAATCAGTTTACTGTTAAATTAGTCACCAACTATTTAGATTTTCGATCAATCAGTTTGAGTAAGAACAGAATACTTTTTAACTGTTTTACTAACATAACAATGTCCTCATCTTGAGCCTTGGGAAAAGCCAAATTTGGACATTATTCATCATTTTATAGCATTTTATGGCTCAAACAGCTAATTGATTGATAGAAAAAATCACATGAACAGTGAAAATAATTGTTAGCTGCAGCCCTGCTTGTTAGCCGATGGAGAAGTCACGGTTCCATCTGTAAGTAAGAAAAAACAAAAACCTGCCACACCAGCATGTAAAACCTGGTGTTAATGCAAAAACAGGTCTTGGAGAACCATTAAGTTCCATTTTGGACTGGTGGCTAGCCGGCCTAGTCAGTAAGAAATAAAAAATTAGGCCACTTTTTAGTCATCAGGAGTCGTATTCCTCGTTCTGTTGGGTAAAGGTGGCCTCTGTAAGCAAACCGAAAGCAACCGTATGGAAAGGCTTCTACAAGGAAGCTGCAGATCTCTATGTTCCACCTACACGGCTGTAACCCCCGAGTGCCGAACACTGTTCTGGACGAGTGGAATCATCTTTTCAGGTCTGAAAAATCACAGTCGCCTTTTGTCGGTGTGTGTGAGCGAGGAGCAGCAAAGGGCGACCGACGAGCAGCGTGTGAACAAAGATGTCTTTCCACAAAGGTGCCCTCTCTGATCTGATCCCAACACATCTCTCCTACAAAAAGGAAGGCTTGTGCTCAGCGTGCAGATGCTGCTCGCCGGCCTCTGTTGGTAAATAATGAATAGGTCACACCTGGTGGTCTCTTAGAGGTTCGCTGCAGCCTCTGTCCCTCTCTGGCGGTGGTTTGGGAAAAAAAAAAGAGAAAGAAAAGCGTGTGTGTAGCTGTGAGTGTGTGGCAGAGGTCTAACATTAATCAAAATTCTCCTGCAGTCTTCATATTTGTTGTGCTTTCTTTAACCTTTAGCTACATCGTGTCCTCTTGTGTCACACTCTCCAAAGTGCTTTAACAGTGTTTGTGCTCTCAGTGTGTGTGTGTGTGTGTGTGTGTGTGTGCAGCAGTGGCATTGAGAACCAATAAGAAGCATTTAGCTGAGCCTCTGCGTTGAGTACGGCCACGTAAGGATGTGTTCAGTGCCACTACAAGGTGATAAATGACTGAGTTACGTCTCTACAGGGAGCTAAGAGACTGCACTTAAAAGTACCCAACAATCCAGCGCTCGTCACGAGGACGGGTGATTTCTGAAGAGATTTTCTTTAATGCCTCGGAAGCACAAATGGCTAAAAGCTAATTCATTATTTGTGATCACTTGAAAACATAAAGGGAGCCGCATAAAAAGATTTCTCAAATACCCAGTTGAGATGTAATGCATCATCAGTCATGCCAGCAGTCTCCCTCTATCAAGAAGCCTTGTCTCATTAAAAATACATGTGGTGTACTGAACTGAAGTGTACCAATCATACGAGCTTTCCACAAAAAACTCCTCGTGTCGCTTTACAATCAGCAGGTAATGAGCAGCTACAGCCTCAAGTGGATTTTCTACAGTTTGCAGGTGCAAGAAGGGATTATGTCCAATATCAATCAATCTGTATGGATTAAAACATTAATATTAACTCTATAAATTGTTAAAAAATTGTCTGACCAACAGTAAATTGCAGATTTTAAGAGGTCATATAATCATTAGTGTTCATTGAAGGACCAAACATTCATCGTTGTGTTTCTGTACAGAACGGTTCAGCCTGGATTCTCCACCTCAGTCCTGCAAACACAGATTTTGTAAAAGTAGTTCATTTATTCAAGAAGAAACTCTTCCAGAAGTGCGAGATACGCCCGGTTCAGCCCGGCTTATCAGCGGGCCGTGTGTGGCAGAGATAGCGTGTGGCGAGTGCGTCACAAAGAGCGTGTGATTGGAGGCGGATTCAGGAGTCAAACCGCCTTTTATCTCGTCTGTATCAATCACGGTGCGCCGTGGCCTCCTCGCACACCAGCGCCGCCGCCGCTCGCTGCTTTGTTTGTCGTAGCAACAGACCTGCTCTGAAGTGGTGTGTGGTGCCCTTGTCTCTTAATTTTTTTTAAATACACACATATATATATATAAAGGTTACTGTTGTGCTGTCAGGGAAGCAGGAGAACAGAATCCCCAGACTGCAGGTTCACAAAGCTCAGCAGCAGCAAGAATAGAAATCATAGGATTTCTATTGACAGCAGCTCCTCCAGTCAATAGTCTTTACAGGGTTTTGTGTTAACACAAACAGCACACGAGGCAGCACACTGCACTCTATGAAATGCACTCCACTCGGCAAGATAAACTCTTGTCATCAAGGAATTAGAGTAACTATCTGCTTTGTGTGTTTTTCCTTGCGAGCAAACAGCGCAGCAAATCAAAAGAATGTTTACTGGGCTGCAAAAGAGAAGAAGTGGAAGTGGAGAACAACACCATGTTTCCCGTCTAGTGATTTGTAAAACTCTTGAATTAATTTGGCCTGGAAAGCTGGCTCTGCTTGCAGGGAGTTTTCCCTATAAACACTGGAAAGGAGACTCCTGCCCCTCGAGTTCTTTCCATTCTTTCCGCTCTATGTGTGTGTTTGCACATTCTCTCCTCTCACACCAGCGCCGACTCACAAAACACGCACTTTATTCCCTGATTGGATTTTCGCTCCTATCTAAACACCAATCCTGCTTGTTGAGATTTGGTTTCACTGCTCTCAGCGAGGAAAGTTGTGAAGCTTAAAGAGTCGGCCGTTTTCATTACGACTCGGGTGATGTTTCGTAGCCGCTCCGGGAACGCAGCATCGCCGTAGTAACGTCTGACAGGGCGAAAACAAAACTGTTGTTGCATGATGAAACAGGCTGCAAAGATGACACGTGTTTGGAAATAAGAGAAGGTAAACGCTGGCAATAAGTCCTTATTGAGGAAAAACATGTCTGCACAACTATTAACGCTGCGCTGCTACTAAAAGGTTCTGTGAAACCGGATGAGTCGCGTAAAAAGGTCCAAAACTGCCTAAAAAATAAATAAATAAAAAAGCCAAGTGTAATCAACAGGGTATTAAATGCCTACAAGAACCAACTCTCCTACTTTTCATTTGCCTGCCTTTCTTCTTCTCTGTGTGATCAAGATACTAAATTCTTTGCCGGAGGCGCTTCTCCAGCTTCTGATGCTTCTCCCGACAACGCTGGAGTCCACCGTGGCCGGGGAGGGGAGGAAAAAAAACAACTTCTCCAAGTTTAGTTGTTGAACATAATATGAAACGGTGAACATCGGTATTGACTCGTGTCCCACCAGGCCAATTTAATCTGTGATTCAGCTCGTACAGTGCATCCAGCAGAAGGAATCATGTTATTAAGCCCCCTTAATGAAACAGTCAGGATGGACTCTCCATATCGTCGTGCACTAAAAAAAAAAAAAAGCTCATCTAAATGGAAAACACATTGTCTTCATTATTTGCAAGTGTACAATGAAGGCAGTTGCCATGGCTACAGCCATCGGAGGCTGAAGCCTGGTTTGAGGCCAGAGGGGCTACAGGAACAAAGTGGCTCCTAATGGAGAGATTGTACAAATGGCTCTCTGAGAGGGTTATATATCGCTGGCATTTCCATGTTGGCCAGCACAGTCGCAGCGCAACAAATGATCAGTTTCACATCATATCCTTGTGTCAGCGCTGGTTCTGGTTAATGAAACAAGATAAATCTCACCCAGTTATTTGCCATTCCACACAACAGTCTGCTAAATATTCTTCGAAATCCATTTCTAAGTGGCTGCCCTGTGTTGTTTTCCAATGTATCGGCTTTTAAAGAGCGGCGTGGAAACTTCCAGTGTACACCAATCAAAATGCAGATTGTCTACACAGCATGGTGTCCACCCGGGAGAATTACTGCTGAATACTAAGCAGGAGACGGCTCTCGGTTTTGACTGCTGTTTATGCTTTTGAGACAGAAATAGGGAGGCGAAATGAGAGAGCGAGAGAGAGACACGGCGAGCGCTTAATTCATTTTCTTCTCTGAATGTAGGTTAAATTACCTTTAAAACCCACACAGAATTGCACGTTGCAGGTAAATGAGTCACTTGGCAGCTGATAAGTAGCAGCAAAGACACGCTGGGAATCGGGGACAAGGTGCCTTTTTTTTTATTTTTTTGCTGTGAAAAAGAGACGTTTCGCTAATAATAGAGGAAGCGGCCGTGCGGGACCTTCTCTGCTCTCCGATTCATGTCAGATAAAAATTGGTTTACCTGATAGGACGCCCTGTGTTTGGTCGGTGATGGGGCAACAGTAAAACAAATTACCAGGGGGTCGACCTTTGGCAGCGCCGGGGCGACCCCAGCCGGGGGGGCCGCCTGACAGGAACACCAACACGCCTCAGAGCCACCAGAACCAGTCTGGAGGTTACTGGGAACAAGAGGATTTATTATGGATGTTCACACACAGAATAGACACAGAATCTTGTTTTATATGCATATTATATGAAACTATCAACTTGCATATTGTGCATTAATTAGCCACGTGATAGGAAACTGGCTCCAATGAATTAATACTGAATGAGTTTGATTTTATTACCAGGACCTGACATTTACTGTTTAAGCCCCTGAACCCTGAGCATGTTCTGTTTTTATTTTTATTTTTTAACCCACTGTCAGCTAATCTCCGGCTGTAATGTAAAGTCTAGCAGCTCTATGGAAACGACACAGCCATGGCTAGAAGTAGGCAGAACTTAAAGATGTCTTCTGTGTAGTGGAGCACAGCTACGATGCCATGGATGATTTTTAAAAAGGCACAAATGTAAGTTGAGTTTCTTTGAAGATTTATGTTTCAAAGAATTGGAAAAAATCCAGAGTTCAAATGTACAACATTGACCAGGTGTTTTCAGCGCTGAAAAACAAACCTGTGGGCTCTTTGTGCTGTAGATGTTTTAATATTTACATTTTTCATTTGTCTCCTGTCTGTCCTGTGTAAGCACAGCCGACACTTCAGCCTGGTTCACGTGAAAACACTCTGAATGTGTCGCATCTGACTCACTCATGACTTCACAGGTGAGCTGAGAAGCACAGAATTTATTTATATTTAAAGTATGTGGTTGCTGTAACTCGTGTATTTTTGGTGAATTTTTAAGTGACACTTGTAAAATGAGGCGATTTTGATGAAATAGCAGATTTGGTAAAGTTTTCTGAGGGAACGGTAGGACATGGATGTGTAGTTCAAGGACTGTGGGAAAGTTGGAAGTCTGACTTTTTTTTAATGTTTCTGGTTTTGAGAAATGGTGTCATTTTGGCATTTTATTAGTTTTTTTAAGATAACGTGCCTTTCAAACAGCAGGTTTTGCGCTTTAGAGGGTTAAAAGCTTGTAAATAAAAACTAGTCAGTTTCTTAGAATGAATTCTGTCCACTCACAGTGAATAAGACCCCACCAAGCTCCACCAATCAGGTTACAGCCTGCGTGTAGCCTGACAGACAAAACCAAGGACAAAACAAACTACCAAAGGAGCTTTCTGCTGCTTGTTAAGTTGCTTTTGTAAGTGAATTGTTAAAAAAAAGAGCAAGTAAATGAGCAGTTTTATTAAATCAGACCCTCGTCATCTGGATTCTGACAGCAGGACAGTAAACCAGTCAATTGGACGCGAGCTGTAAAGGTCAAGGGGCGAAGAATGATCTATGCCCGTCCATTCAGAGCAGCTCTGAATAGATGCAAAAGCAGATTCCTGACTGTCAACATAAATACAAGCAGGCGACTGAGTGCTACTTTCAGGCCCCTGTTTCTGTAAGACTCACTATTGTAAAAGCATCAAGGTTCTGCACAGCGGCGGCGGCTTGCTGTGTCTTGTTTGTGCAAGGTTTATTTTACCCTCGCGAACAGGTTGTTCACGCGTTTGAAAGGAGCTCTGTTTGTGCTGTAGCCGGCCTTAAAGCCCGTTTCATGTCTTTGTTTATCTGAGAAGAGAAGAGTTCTCAACTCTCAAGACTTGTTTGTCCTTCCTGGGCTCAGACACTCTGCAGTCGCACATCTAGCAGGACTCTTTTCTGTCAGTGTTCTCCACCAAGCATTCATTCCCGCGATGAAAGGGATCTGGGGCTTTCGAGGACCCGGCATGACGTCCACAATATCCTTTTTTTTTTCCTGTAGATCAAGACTAGATATACTCCCCAATTTGAATTTAAATCCAAGGGAATTGTCTGTGCCCTGCAAGGCACGTAGCACTGTCTCAAAAAAAAGGCGCCGCTCGATATTATAACACAATTTGTATGTTAAGAAGGGGGCCCCTGTTGTTTGGATATGTTTCTAAGTGTGAGCGTGTTTGTGCGAGTGTGTGTATGTGTGTGTGTGTGTGAATATCGACCAGTGGAGGATGTGTCGCTGACAGGACAGCCTCTCTGGCCATTGTGTCAGGGAGGGGAGGCTGCTTGCTTTCAATCCATTATTGACTAATCTCATTAGCTGAGGATCCTAACGCTGAATGAGCCGCAGAAACTGACTTCTCTCCCTCCCACTCATTGAGACACACCAATCACGTGCGCGCTCACACAAGCACATTCACATGCAAACACACTTACACGTATCGGAGGCCCACTGCCACACAGACGAGGAGTCACTTGTAATTATAGACAGCAGTTTAGAAAGAAGTTTTTTTTTTTTATTGCCCTTAATTAATCATTTTAATTAAGTGACTGCCTATCTGTGCTTTCTGCTGGATTAGCTAATTATATGTTCAGCACTTTTTACTTGTGTCCTGATGTATGTGCACGTGGCCCCGTCGCCTTTGTCTCGCTGCTGCTGCTGCTGCTGTCGCTCGTGGATCACGCTCACCTGTGCAACAAAAAAAAAACAATAAAAAAAAAACATCTGCTTTGCATATCAGCTCGCTGCCGACAGCGTAAACTTTGCAGTCATGGAAAAAGGAGATGCAAAGTGTCGGAGCGATTTGCACGGAGTTCTTCATAATAGTCGGCGATCACGCGGGAGCTCGTCGGTTTTTCTAATGTGTGTATTATGTTGCCGGCCAGGTGACTGTAAGGCCACACACACACACACACACACACACACACACACACACACACACAGCTCTGCAGTATCACCCAGCAGAGAGAGAGCAGACCACTGCAGAGAGAGATTCATGACCCAGCCAGCCTGTAA
>NW_007578737.1:0-49840 GCF_000690725.1 Stegastes partitus
GTGTCTTTGGCACGAATAATAATAATAATCCGAGCAGTTCCAATAGGGTCTTCGCACCCTTTTGGGTGCTCAGACCCTAATGACAGCACTGCCAATCTGGACCAGCAGCTGAGTGCGTCTGCCGGCCAAACAGATCAACCACTGGTCTTCATATCGCTGTGAATCACTTGGACAGACCAGGTACATGCTGTATGTCAAGAGCTCTTCTTGGACTCTAACTCGGCCTTCAGCACTGTCAGACCATTGTTTGAACACAACCTGGGACTAAGCACACCTACAACTGGACCCTGGACCTTTTCTTCAAGCAACGCCACACTGTCAGCATTGGAAAACATTAATCCTTCATAGGGACGTGTGCTTAGAGCCTTCTCCTGTATGACCTCTTCACCTGTGACTGCCTACTTGTCTAGGCAGGTACTATCGTCAAGTTCGAAGACAACATGACAGGCTTGGTCCTAAAACTCTAACAGCATCGAAAACAAACACAACAGATCATTGTTTAAAGGTAGGGATGAGAATCTCCAGGTTTAACATTTTGGGAGTTCCCATCACTCCTCCTGAGCCAGTGTCTTCAGGAAGGTACAACTAGACCTTTACTTTTTCCACAAGCATAGGAGAGTCAGACTGCCACAGAACATTCTCATGAACGTTTGGAGGGTATCTTCATGTGCTGCACTACAGCATGGTATTTCAACTACACCAAGAGGGACCATAAAGCTCTGCAGAGGGTCATCGAAATGTCCCAAAACATCACTGTGACACAGCTGCTGGCAGCTAAGGACGTCTACCAGGCCTGATGTCAGAACAGGACCTCTAAAATAGTCTGTTACCTTTCCTCTCTCTTTCAAATCACTCCCCTCAGGTAGGCGATGATAGGCAATACATGCACGCACTACAAGACTGAAAAACAGTTTCTTTCCTGCAGCTGTCAAATTGTTGAACGTAGCCTGACAACCTGTACAACCTGCTCGCATGCATCTTGCACTGACTGAACTCTCTTTTGTGCAATGTGTCAGTCACTGACTACACTTAATTGTTTCTGACATTTTTAGTAGTTCATTTGAAATATTGTGTGAATCTGAATAGCGCCTCCGTGACTGATGGTGTTGTCGTCTTGCACAGCGGTACAATGACATTAAAGCTTCTCATGTCTTTTATCTTCACAGTCATTTTGTAAAGTCAGACATAACGTCATGTGGTGCCTATGTGCCTCTGCTTATGGATCTGAATGGTTTCCAAAAATCTAATCTTAAGCAGCATGGGACGTTTCATAATGCAGTGACAAGGATGCTATCAGATCAAAATACAGTTGGATCAAGTCGTTACACCTCCTCTCCCAGCGGAGCGGTCCAGACACTCTCCAGTGAAGGCAGAACTGTCTCTCCATGTGGTGGATTGCTTTCCTGTGGGAAGAGTTGCTCTCTGGTCGCCCATTCCTCCCTTCTGTTTCTCGCCAGCTGGGACTGCTGCTCAGCCACCCAGCCATAATGTCATAATTGTCATGTTCCTCTGCTCCTCTTCAGCACACCGAGACACAATGGATGGCAGCTTAGGCAGGGTGTGAATGGGGGCCCCGGCAAACTGGGAGGGTCCCAGATTATTCCCACACCTGCTGCTCCCACCTTGGTACTGTGGAGGTTTCCTTTGTGCCACAAGGAGTTAGTTAGGAGTTTAATCATATGCAGACTTCTAAAATAAGGTTTTATCATAGAGATGTTGCTCCAACTGTGCTTTAGCCGTTAGATATGTTTTTGACAGGTTTCCTACACAATCACAGCCTTAGAAATTCCTAAATGAATGATATTTTCACCACTAGTATTACATTGAACAGGGACCACAACATCAAACCACCTGAAAGCATCTTTCAGTGCAGCTCCCCAGGTCTCAATTAGGCCTTATGACTTACCAAGGGGAAGCTTGTGTTTAAATCAATCAAAGAAATGATTGCTGCAGAGGCATAATAATTGATTCTGGGCCCCAGAACCACAAAACAATTACTGATTATTTATTTCTGTTTGTCAGCGCTGTCAACAGGGGTTTCAATAAAACAGCAGGAGGGGAAAACAAAACTGCACACAAGGGACCAAATCTCACAATGGAAAAAAAAAAAAAACTGAAAAAACTGTAATGATAATCAGTTTGTTTACACATCACTTAGAATGTAAGTAAAATATTTCATCTAAACATAGATTTCTTTAATTATTGTTTTTCCATCACTGATCATAATAGTTTTCTATGAAAACACATTAAATGGGTTTTTCATCACTTATTAATAATTCCTTGTAAATAATGTACCATCTTGTTAAGACATAAACATACAAACTGAACTGGGGACACAAAGGACCGGAAACAGGTGTCCTGGATGTTCATCAGCTTCATCAGGTGACAACTATCTGCCTGAATCGCAAACATCACTTCTTATAGTTGTGGTTATACTGAGAGATATAACATTTACAGTGCAAACACAAGCACAGCAAAATTATTCAGTACTTAAAATATCTTCATGACCCTCCACAAAGTTTATGGACACTTTTTGCTCACTGTGGACTCATTTTGTAATGTGATATAAAGTTCTGCACCTCAATGGGAACAGCACGACCATGTTTTGAAGTAAAGAACTCGGAATGACCTGCAAAAAAAAAAAAAAAACGCAAGTTGAGTTTCTTTATGTATTTTACAAAAAATCCAAAAAAATAAAATAAAATCTGGAATCAACATGTGCAATATTTTTTTTGTTAACAGGTTGTAACAATACTGACAAAAATGGTGGCTCTACATACTATTGGTATTTTACTACTTGCATTTTAAATTGGCTTTCATACTTGTCTCCGGTCTGCTCTGTGGAAACCCTGCCTGCAGCTCAACCCAACTAAAAAAATTCTCTACATTTTTGTCATGTGACTGTTGGTCGCAGGTGAGTCACTAATGGCTTTATGGTTTAGCTACGGAGTGCAGATTTTATTTTTTCACAGAAACTCGTTACAGCAAATGATTTACTTTTGCTGAATTTTTAATTTGCGACGTAGAATAAAGTGAGTTTCAAGATTTCGTCTCATAATTTTAAACTTAAATTTGGCTAATTTTTGAGACTGAACAACACACCACAGACAATTACTTCAACTATTTGGAAGTTAAAAATCTGACGATCCCTTCTGTTTTTACAGTTTCTAGCTCTGACAAATGGTCCACTTCTGGCGATTTTTAAAAACGATAACATGCCTTTCAAACTGGCCGGCGGGTTTAGAGGTTTCGAGGGTTAAATAATTATTGTTCACCCGTCTTTTCCAAGATTTCCTTATAAGTCACTGTAGCTCATTTGTGGCAGACCTGACCGGCGTCAGCAGTGATGTATTTCCTGCGGGTTTTGTCCCTCAGTTTAGCCCATGCAGAGATCCCATGATAAAGGCTCAAACTGGGGCCTGTTTCTCGCCAGCTGCCTCTTCTGGTCACGTTAACTTGGACCTCATTAGTCATAATCTGCTCCCCAGGGCCCACCTTGAAAAACCTCACTGGCCGGCAACTGCATAGAAACGCTCGGAGCAAAATGTTCCTCGTATGGGCCTGACCTGAAAAAAAAAAAAAATCTTTTATCTGATGGATGCAGTTTTGGCAGTTTTCCTGTTTGAATGAGGCAGAAAGGAAACTCGTTCTCTCAGCGTGGAGCTTCAGATCACTCATATAGAAGCATTCAAATAAAACCGTGTATCGAAAATTATTTGTTGCTCCTCTTACGCCAACAGCAATTTCAAAAAGGCAATGACAGAAACTGAGAAGCAAGCACCCGAGGAAAGTAATCCTGTGCTGAGGAATTTAGCTGATCTTCAGCAGACATGACAAACTGGTAGTGATAACGCTGGCAGAATGACTGATCCTGCTCATACCCAAACATGTAACCTCTACGCTGGCTGTTGTAGGGGCTAGCACTTCAAACGCATCCATATTTCAGTGACAGAAGGCTCTAGGGTAAAACAACCCATTTACCTGTAATCTGTTTTAAAAGCAGCCTGGGAGGAGCGAGCCGGGCCCCTGTGACGCTGTCTGAGAAGATCTGCCTCCGTCAAGAGCCTGAAAAACAGAAAGACGAGGAGATAGCTGAAGCTTCAATTGACCAGAGCTTGACCCCATTAGCTGAGTCACTTCAGGCAAACTAATGCATTTTTGTTGTCACATTTGAAGAGAGGATTTTTTATGGGATTTGGATGAACCAAGGATGCACTTTAAAATGAGGAAAGCGTGGTGCTGAACTGTCCGTCACAACGAGTAGTTCTTGTAGGAGGAATTACAGGTTAACACAGTCAAATGATTACCTGGTAGCTAAAGGTGAACGCAGTATTTACTAAACCTTTCCTCAGGTGACTTTTGCTCACATTTTCTCAGCCTATTTACTTTCATTGTCATGCAGTTTTTTTCTGCTCGAAGCCCCCGAAGGCCACAAAGGCCTAACATGGCTCAGGGGGAATCACCTTCTATTGTTTCCCATAAGGTTTAAAAATCCATTTGTTTTGTCATCTTTCCCCCCTTACTGCTACTTCTCTCCAGTACGCAGTCGCTGCAGAGCCAGGAGGAATGCCGCGTTAAGTCTGACCAACAATGACAACAAAAAAAAAAAATCACAAAAGCCAAAAGGCCAAACCCGACTTAGTCACCTCCCCTGCATATACCTCAATGCTTCCCCCTGTCTCTCCATCTCAACCCAACCCTCGCCCCCCTGCCAAGTCAGGAATGCTTAGGGGACAGTGACCCTTTCACCCAGGAGTCCCACCTTGGTTTCTCAGGAAGATTAGGAGGAGGCAGAGGAACTGGGAGTGTCCCCGTGAAGCTAAGAGTCGATCCCAGTTGGAGAACTTCTTTTTTTTTTTTTTTTTTTTGGAGAAGGACCAGGTCTGGAACACTCAGGTCTCGAATTTCATGCCGTACTGCAACAACCTTGTAGGCTTTTTTTTTTAACGCTTCACTGGTTTGGCTATTATTCAAAAATGTGAAACCGATGCAACAGCAACACAGCAGTTTTCTATTACCGAGCCTTCCATTATGGATAGCTTGAACGCCGCCTCATTAAAGGGGCTTCTCCTCAGCGGCAGCAGACTGTTAGCAAACATAAAAGTGTGATTGGTGATTTTATGAGCTTTTTGCTTTCAAACTCGCTTTCCCTCGACTTCTGTGTTGGCGTTGGAGCGTTGCTCAAAGGCGACGTTCCGGCCGTCTGCGAGGCTCCCGGGAGAGAAGAACCACGGGGAGCGCCATCAGGTGTGTTCTCCGCGCCGAGGCGATCATCGGGTGGCCCGGGGCTCCGCAGCAGCTGTCTGGGTGGCAACAGAAGGCCACCAACTGCTGACATCACAGGGCCCAGGGAGCATGACGGCATAGAAGCAGCCTCTGCAACTTGTGTATTGCATGAAAATCTGTGTATGCGGTTGATCCTTATTCATTCACTATAAAATTTCTCGCCTTAACTTTCCCTCTATGAATAAAAAGGCTCTTTGCTGCACATTTATGGTCAAATAAACCAACATATTGCTAAAATTAACAAATTTATGTCCCGAGGAGTGACGCATGCCAAAACAAAGCGTCTTAAAGCGAGACTAAAAAAAAGGAGGAGGGGGGGTGTTTGTAATGAAATCTACTGTACATCTGCACGGCACATTTACGGATTACCTCAACCATATAAAGTCACACCATGTTACACACTGGTGAAAAGACAAACAACAGCATTAGTGGCGAGAAAAATCTCCAGGCCCACTCCAGATTTTAAAGATCTCTGCAACAGCTGGGTGTTACCTCAGCAAATCCAAAACTCAAAAAAAAAAAAAAGTATAGTTTTCCACAATTAAAGCGCTCACAAAGCACAAAGACTGAAATTCCTACGCTGAGATAAAAGAGTAATCCACATCGCTCGGTGCTGATAACCAGGGTTAGCAGCCATTATTACAAAGTGTTACCAGATGCCGCCGCAACACGATCATCTGTCTCCAGGTTATCTTTGCACAGTTTCCTCTTGTTCTAATACAGCCAACTGGTTGCAGTTTTGGTCTCAACGTACAGATACAGGTGTTTATCGCATACAAATCTTCACATGCAGAAGTGCAGTCAGCTTAAAGGAAGTTTAGAAACACGTATCTAGTGTGCGTACAGTGGACACTTTATGAGAGCACATGCTAGTAAAGGAGAAGTTTTTGTGTCAGTTAAGCTGATCATCAGTTGTGTGGCACCCGTTGGGATTATTTGTGGTTTAAAAAACAAGCATCAAGCCCCCAACACAGCAGCATTACACTGTTGTAAGCTGTAGAAAGAAATAATCATGCACACCCAAACAAAGCTGGTAAAGGAAGTATTAGTTTACATGAAGGAAAATATTCAGCAACACTTGCACTAGTAGGATTATGGTGTCTTTTATTCACCTTGCAGAAGAATAAATAGACATATTTATTTACAACAATCCTAATCATCAAAAAATGCTATTCATCTATGTGTTTCAAATTTTAGCACCAATAGAAAAGAACACATTTATTATTGGTTTTAACTGTTTCAGACTATAAATAGCTATATTTACAGGCCAAAATAATTCCACATGCAAATGAACTGCCCGTCAAAATCAATATTTTCCAAACATTCCAGAGTCAAGCCATCCTCCTGTTTTTCTTTGGGATGCCGTGCACGAACAGCCCTGCAGTTGGGTTCACTTTGATATTTCCAAAAGTCATTTATTTGCTCAGGAAACATAACATCACATAATAGCTGCCTGAAAAGAGGCCTAAGTAGCATAATGCATTGCTCTCGAGTGAATATCTATTTGCTCCCACCCAATGATTCATTTCTGCAGGAAGTTGCAGGTTTGCGTGCATCTAGGTGCAGCGGAAACCCAATCCATCAGGGCAGGCCGAGGCGGGTGGGCCCGCGCTGTCTGACGCTGTCCAGACGTCGTCCAGACAGCTCTGGATTCACAGCTGACACACACACACACACACACACAAGCAGCACGAGCGGCAAGGAATGGTCAGAAAGAGCCGGTCGAGCTTCCAAACACTCTACAGTTACTATGCGAAGGAAAGGTAGCAGCTATAAGCCGTGGTAATGTCAATTCATTTATGCATTTTCACTTTTGTTGGGCAGCTACGTTTGAGAAAGACGGGAAGAGAAAGCAGAGAAATGACATGCAGTGAAGGTCCAGGCTAGTCGGGTCACCGTTTGTGAGCATTTGTACCCACTAGCTGTTGGATAGTCTATGTCAGTCTTCATAGTTTATTTATTTTCTAGTTTTGTCTTCATGATCTTGATGAATTTTGATGAAAAATATAAATGGTATGTCCTGGATTGTCATTCGTTTGTTAAGGTTTTATCTAATATAATATCTCACTAATTTACGTTTGGAGCAAAAGTTAAGCGTTTGTTTGGTGCTAACTCACTAACAGATCCCTAATTGTCATTTAAAACCTTTGCTGCCCCTCTAAGACTAACCAGAAGCGTGTGCTTTCTTTGTCCAGGCCCATCCGCTAATCCACACAACCAGCTTCCTACTGCAATCAAACCTTTGTAAACTTCACAACTTCGGCAAGACGGCCTCCTCTGCTGCTTTATTTCAACCTCCCTCCGACCACAAATAGGTCTAAATCGACCCAATTACTTACTGCTTCCTTAAATGCTCAAACCAGATTAACTGATACTTGCCAGCGCTATCTGCTTCATCTGTTGTCTTCTTGCGTATCCTGTGACAAAACAGTTTGGGAGCAAATGACATTGCTGGGTAACTTCAGAACATTGTGACACATTACAAGAACTGAAGGGCAGCGATAGAAGTTTTTTTGTTCTGATTAACTTCCATTACAGACGAATTCATCTTACACAGTTGTTTTCACGCTTAAATTAAAGTTAATTATCCTGTTTCCACACAACTGAACCTTTTTTCGCATCACTGAAAATATTTCAATCACATAAACTTGCAACAAAGTTCCATCCTGCAGTCCCACGTCAACAGAAAAACCACTGAGAGACAGTGAAGGTGACAGATGAGACTCTCCTCCCTGAGTGGGTTAGCATATGGTAGCAATCAGAGAAAGTGAGGGTCTGCTGGCCCAACAGTAATTAGCAGACGGCCTCATGTTCATGTTTCTTTTAATAGCTCAACACGGCCCACTGTGGACTAAAAATAAACAGGGCAATTAGAGGCGGCGAGGAAGGCCGTCATTTGAGGGTCCGACCTTTGAACTCGGGTCAGAACCCATATAGAGGTGTCCATGTGGACCACCTGCATCCCTCTGGGTCGCTGGGGATCGGAGCCATGTTGTGTTTATGTTAGGGGTCAGGCACAGAGGTAGGCCATTGTAGGGCAGACTGGATGTGTGAGTAAATACTGTCTATTTATATCATAAGAGGAATCTAAAGGCTTGTTGTGCTTTGGCTCCGAGATGCAGCAGCTGCACCAGCTGTTTGCAAGTTTAAACTTGTCGGAGATTTAATAACATAACTGTTTACAAAGAGAATTTCTGAATTTCAATGGGTTGTGTTACACAAACTAGTTCTCACACAGAGACGAGCTGTTCCAAACAACTGCAACAGTTGCGTAGGTAACACCGAAGCTAAAGTTAGCTCGCCAGTGACCTAAAAGCAGTAGGATGTGGTCAACACATCTGACTCAGGAGGTGATCATAATACTCCATAATTATGATGTAAACTGTGAAGATTTTAAAATACAGTTAATTAAAAATAGTGCACCATACCTCAAATTACAAAACATTGTGCTAATGGAATTACTCATGTGCTTTCTATGTCTGCTGGTTAGCATAATTAGATGTTTCCCTAATTGTTCTGATTAAATCTCATTCTAAAAGTGTTACCATTGTAAGCTAAATTAAAGTTGACACAACAGGGCATTGCAGTACATTTGAATTTTGAATGATCACTGTGTCAATGTTATATTGAGCAATACCCGCTGTAAAATGACAATCGAAGCTGTGTAGCTCGAAAATGTTGTTTGTGTAGCTGTGCTTAAGTACCTCTAATGATCAGATTCCATCCACAGCATCTGCTTATTGTCCAGATATTGTCAGGCTACATGGGTATTTAAAAATGGTTGGAAAAGCAACACAGCCACCACACCTGCAGAGGAGCTCAAGGTTATTGTTACCACTCCAGCCAAAGTTGGCTTAGTTGTCTGATGTTTAGCACCGACTGCTACCATCGGACTGACTAGTCCCCACCTCTTGGCATGCAGCTTCAACAAGTGTCTGATAACTTTGGTAAGGAAAAGCCGTTGCAGGTTTAAATAACTACCCAAATACAGTGAGGCAAAGTGTTCGTTTTGTAGGATGGCCAGAAAATTCCTGCAAAAATTATGCTTTATTTCGCTGTTTGTTAAAATTTCAGGTCAAATGCAGATACTGCGTTCATCACCTCTGGCTGGGGCATCGTGTTGGAGGGTTAGATTAGATAGAATTAGATTAGATAGAACTTTATTGATCCCTTTGGTAGGGTACCTCAGGGAAATTGTTGAGTAATTGGGTACGGGTGCTGTCAGACTTAAAAGCAAAAAGTTGCTCGATTGACTTACTTTTACTTTTTCCAGCCGTGCTCCAGCATAATCTGTTCAACATAATGTTATTTCCATTGCTGTTGCCGCTGTTGCTTTATATACAGTCCATCAGTAAATCACGTTACAGTCTAGTTTCCAAATAAAATTGGCAAAATGAGGCCATTAGACATGGGTACCAAACCTTCAGCATCCACTGAGGCAGTTTGCAGCTTAATGGGAAGCAAGTCTGAAGCTATTGTTCTCTGGTGGACTGCTTCCTCTGGGTTGGGGGGTCAGCTGCTTCCCCAAGAAAAAGGAGTTTAAGTATCTCAGGATCTTATTCATGAGTGACGTGAAAATAAAGTGGGAGATGGACTTACAGATCGGGGCAGTGTCAGCAGTAATATGACCAGCGTGGCCTCCTGGGCGACTGGACGCTGTGGTAGACCCAGAACTCAGTGGAGGTAAAACATATCTCACCTAGCATGGGAAAACCTTAGGATCCCCCAGGAGGAGCTGGAAAGCATTACAAGGGAGAGGGAGATCTGGAATGACCTGCTTGGCCTGCTGCCATGGTAATCCATCCCTGGATAAGCAGAAGAACATGGATGGTCATACCAAACACATACAAACATTGGAACAGTATTTCTGTATTGGCTGTTATCGGCAAATGTCAGGCCTGATAATGCAATAAACAAATGTTTCGAGTTTCATTATTACAAGAAACAATGCAGCTTCACAAAGACATACAGTTGCTATTACCACAGACATGGAGTTATGTATGATTGCACTTTTTGACCGTTGGAGCCAGATAAAAGCAGTGGTAGATGTATGATAATTAATAATTTCAGATTCATCTTACGTCACTTTGATCTCTAATCATCCCTGACTTCTTTCTTACATAGTTAACTTTTCTTGGACAGAATCATAGAGGCTTAGTAACAACTAGTTTAAGCATTAATAAGCCTCTAAGGCTAAAGTATGAATCGCACAATTCAAAGTGGTGATACATCGCTAGCTTAAACCTGGTAGTTTCTGATTTAACAGGGGCTTAACATACAAACTTAATCATAGATTTATGAACCCAGTGAGTGAGACGAACAAATGCTATTCATATTTAAATAGTTTATTTAATCTCCATGAAGACTGCATCATGTCGAAAATGTGTCAGATAGTATTTTGCTGAAGAAGTGCAAAACCCATGATACACAAAGATCCACAAATTCCCTATCCCCTTCCCCACCCTTAAGTGTGTATATTCTCCAAATTCCTGTGTGTTTGAGGGGAATTCAAAGTCTTGAGCTTCCTTCAGCATGACTCTGTTTCTCTGCACTGGCTAGTGGTTCGACACAGATGTTCACATCTGCCCAAAAACAACAAGAAAACCTTTTCACACCTGGCAACTCTCAAACAGAACTTGGCAGCAAAGAGCTTACAAGGTTGTCCCAGATCGACCTTTCACCTCTTGTGATGTCAATGACTCTCTCCACCAATTAGACGCTGGAAGCTGCCCTTGGACTTGTCGGGCTCCAGACACAAAGACGAATGATTCTATCAGATTAAATGTTTTTTAATAGCAGGCAAACAGGCCAAATGTGCTTCTTTCATTA
Organism: Stegastes partitus; assembly: GCF_000690725.1. NCBI lineage: Eukaryota > Metazoa > Chordata > Actinopteri > Pomacentridae > Stegastes > Stegastes partitus. The sequence goes on from NW_007578737.1 coordinate 11,116, forward strand.
CAAGCCATGTGAGCATTTCTTTGGTTATCATTTAAAGTGAGTCTCATTTGTAACTAATCTGTGAATGAAACACTAAACTCCGTGGAGGAAAGTGTCTTGTTTGTGAACTCTGGGGCAGCACATAAGAACAGCAGTGAAACAATTTATTTCCTTTTGTCAATATTGCTCTATCATCGACATGTTCTTCGATTTGATTGACTATGAGGAAAACCTGGCAGGCTGCAGCGACATGGAATCATATTATGTAGCTTTGCATATGAAGCGGATTATGGGTAATATGTTCTGACCTCAATCTGCCAAGAGAAACAGTAAGAGCAAGCCACACATCCAGAGGCCTCTCTATTTTTAAACCCACATTTGGACTCGGCGTTCGGTGCCTACCACAGCAAAGGCTGCTGGAGAATTCGGCGAACCCAACACAAAAAACGATGTCCCTGAAGCTGCAGCTTCAAAGGAACAACAAGGTCAAACACTGTAGTTTTAATTGCTGGTTCTGGGCCACAGTGCAGGGCCAACTGGACCTCATGCAATGATGATTTTCCACATGCACAGACCTCTGATCACTCAGCCATCATCCTGTTGTTCAGATCCACAGGTTGCGAGGTCCTTCACCTGGCGATGGGGGCGACCTGGTCACTCCCATGGCCCCCTGTCAGTGGATTAGTCCCCCACCCCCAAGAGAAGAAAGACCCCTGCTCCACTTATGAAGTGTTTGTTCTTCCTGTCAGCCTTCAATTGAGGATAATTGTCTCTTTAAGATCTCGAGGGCCTGTGATCTGCCATCCATTGAGCCCAAAAGGAGGTTATGTTTCACCTCAGGTTGAGGAGGGGGGCAAAGATAGCTTCAGATTGAACAAGGAATGCCTTGATAGTGATCAAAAGGATAAAACTGGATTCATAAAAAGAACTGTGAAATTAAACTGTGTGCATTGTGCATGTGTGTGGTATGCAATGCTGTACAAATTTTATATGAGGCATGTTTGTTTTTGCACAGACCTTACCATATGCATGCACACACACACACACACACACACACACACACACACGACATCCCCTCTGGTCCTTTCTTGCTGCACACATGCAGCAAAAATGCTCTGCATAGCATAACTGCTTTGGTTTGAATTTGCATTCCATATCCAGGGCTGCTGACATCAGAGAGGGTTTCCTGCTCTTCCTGCCTTTTCTCTTACACCTGCAGCTGGTCGGGTCAGATAATCAACTCCCAATGGCAGTCCTTTAGCGGAACAGCTGTGCACCACTGAGAGCATGTGGGAAATTAGCATAAGTTAAGCCTCACGACTGGTCTGCGCGTCTGCACAACAACATGATAATTTTCAAACTCTAACTGCAGCTTGGATGTTGCCTCAGCTCTCAAGAGTCATACACGCACCCACACAACACATAAACACAACGCCCCTCCTTTCTCCTCCTCTATCTCTCTATCTCCCTCCGTCTCACACACACACACACACACACACACACACACTGACTGAATTGTGGGTCACTACCTCATGTGGTGACAATGTGTGCGCTGTGCTGTGGTGGTGGAGGCAGCAGTCAGTCTGTAAAAAGAGGAAGTGGTGCTGTATACCCCGGAGGAGTAAGGTCCCGGGGAAGAATGTTTATCCTGTTCACCGCCTTTGATCTTTTACTGTTAATCACTTCCTGCACACTGTATATGAACTAAGCAGCTCTGCGTTGCAGCGCCGGGCCACCAGTGACACTGAGAGGAAGAGGAGGAGCAGCCATTTTGGATCTTCTAGACAGAGAAAGAGCGACGGCCCAGAGAATGAAACCACGCTCTATCTGGTGCTTTTCAATTATCCTGCAGTGAATGTTCTGACCACCGAAGGACAAAATATATTAAAGTTCAGAGTTGCCTAATTGTGTTTTTGGACACTTTGTGTGCGACTTCCAGGAAGAGCAAGCACAGAGAGTTACAGTAAAGCTGCCATGCTCAAGACTTATGACGCCCTAATGGGCCACCACACTGTGTGGTTTGAGTGGTGGTGACAGTTTGTGGTCTTTATAATTCAAAATCTCTGCCAGGGTTACAAAAGTCTCCAACCCCCAGTGCCACCGATCGCACGAGGAGGCCCTTCTCTCACAAACACGCTGCTTCTCTGGCTTCTGCTCTCCATCTTCCTCTCACAGGAGCAGCACACCTAACCCCTGCCCATGTTCACCCCCCCAACGCATCTGAGAGCATTTACACAACTTTGGAATTCAGAGGGGGTCTAAACTCCACACCTGGTTGCTGAAATTAAGTCCTGCAACCGAGGACGTTTGGACTTAAATAAGACCTTCCTGACCTCCGCCTAAACTTCATCTCTGGCAAAAACCTGTGCAAGCAGAAAACACACACTTTGCAATCCACATTTAAATGAAAATAACACAGAATGCTGTGGCTCAAATGACAAAACATTAGGCTAAAATTAGCACCAGAGCAAATTGCTAAATATGTCTGAGAGGTTAGCATAATTGGATATTTCCCCACTCAGTCTGATCTCCATCAACACAACTAACTCTCTAAAAACAGATATTTTCTCTGGGCCTTCGTTTACAAATCATTGAAAATTAGGTTTAATGTATTGTTCGTCCTATAAAGTTGTTATCCTTATAAATTATGTTTTAGTTTACTCCACGGAGACTTTCTAGCAGATCCAGTACTACGGGGGTGCAAAAAACACAAACTAAACCCACAACGTTGATATTTGAAGTGAGTGTGAAGTACAACAACACAACCTCTGGAACATCTATCTTTTTGAGTTGATACAACTTCTGATTAAATTATGTTCAATCAACAACCTACACTGAGTTACAGGAAGTAGTTTTTCCCCGACAATCACAGGTATTTGTGAATACCAATCTTAACGGTGGGAAATGATCCAGGCATGTTAACACAGGGGAGGAGACCTTATACTATAATCTTAAGGGGAAGAAAAAGTAAGTTATCAAGCCAATTTTGTTAAGTTACCTCAACTTACATTTAGTTTAAAATCTACTAATGCAGAAATTTAAGGTTTAAGTTACAAATTTTTGCAACTTAAAAAGTTTATCTAAACTGTTGAATTACTTTTTTTAATGTAGGAACTCTCTGATCATACAATGCAACCAAGAACATTTGGTTGTGAGACCTTCCTGAACTCCACCCAAACGCCATCTTTGACTTGATCCGAGAGCATGAACCTGATATTCACATTTAAATAATAAAAAAAACACAATATACCATAGTTCAAATTACAAAACAGCAGTCTAATAAAATTAGGCCTTGACCAAGTAGCTAAATATGTGTTTTAGGTTAGCATAATTGAATATATCCTCTCTTTCTAATCTGCATTAATGCAACTACAGAATTATTTTACATGATGTGTAAATGAAACAAATTCAAGCCTTCATTTACAAATCACTGATAGTTAATATATTATTTGCCTTCTAAAACTGTTGCCTTTGTAAGCTGTGTTATAGTTTAAACTACTGAGACATCCAGCAAGTCCGGTTTTTGCAGAAACATGCACCGAAGTCTCAGTGTTGAAATTTCAATGATCTCAGTGTGGTCATCAAACTGTGAGTGGTGTGTACACTCTGAAAAATTAGATTTGTGACCAGCTTGAATCAATTATTTGAGTTGAAACAACCAAAAAAAAAGACGACATTGAGTTATGGGAATTTCCTTTTCCTCTACAATCACAGGTATTTTTAACTACCAGTCCTGGCTGTGGGGAATTGTTCAGGCATGTTAAGACAGAGGAGGAGGCTTGAAATCCTGAACTAAGGATGAAAAAAAAAGCAGATTTTATTAAGTTACCTCAACCTAAATTTAGTTTTAAATCAGTTAAAGCAGAAATTTGAGTTGCAAATTACACACAATATTAGGTTGATGCAATTACCAGCATTAATATGTCAACCCAACCCATCAATGTACTTAAAAGCTTTATCTAAATTGTTGAATTACTTTTTTTAGAATGTAGAAACTCCACAATCTTGCAATGCAACCAAGAATATTTTGACTTCAATAAGACTTTCCTGAACTCCACCCAAACTCCATCTCTGGTAAAAAATAAAAATAAAATAAAAAAATCTGTGCATGCCAAAAACACACACACTTGCCATCCACACACACACTGACAAAAAGTCTATGACAGGTTGAAAGCACCCGTTGCCTGTTCTGGCAGTTGCCACTTGGTGAGCTGGTATGTGCCAGTGGGTGGATGCACCGCTGAAAGACGAGGCATGAAAGCTTTTGTCTCGCTGTGATCGTTGTGAATTGTAGTTGCTACAGTAGACTGCGTGTGTCATGAACTGCTATGAAAAAATCATTGTCATCACAAGATAAGGAGGCAGCCAGCAAGTAGGAAAAGGATTTATGGAGATTTTGTTGCTATTCATTTTGGATTGCATGTGTAGGGTTGTGTGTGTGTTTCCATGTGTTTGTGTAGATGGGTGGGTGTGTCCATGTAACATGCATGTGTGTGAGTTTGGAGCTTTGTTTTAAAGGTCTCTGCTATCAGTCATTCAGCAATGCCCTGCAGCCTGTTCTAAAGCATGCATCCTGCGTGAATAGGACCTCCTCTCGTGCACTTTCTGTCTCCCACACATTTAGAAAAACTATGCAGCATGCTCGCACACTCTCCACGAAACAAACCTTAAGCGGAATTACAGTAGTGGAGGTTCATTGTTGCTTTGCCGTTGTTTGGCTTTTGTGTGTTTCCAGTAGCCGTGTCAACTGTCTGGCAATGCAAATACAAGCTTCCCTATTGATGCCGCAAAGTTCTCACTGCGTCTTTGAGCTCGAAACAACAGAGACGCTTAAAAAAACAAAAAAATCAGGGCCGCAAAGAATACAAGAATTCCATATAACCACATACACCACAGACGCAGTCTTACGCAACATGTGAATTCGCAATCATCAGTCGCTCCTTTGACTCATTTTGTTTAAGTGTGGGTTTTTTTGTCTGTGTGTTTTCCTGTGACTGTGTGAGTGTGTGTGTCGGCACCTATCTCTGACAGGGCTTGCGTGACTAGTGCGGAGTGTGAGCAGAGAGTGGAAAGGTTCCTCTTCTGCCTAAGGGAAATAGCAGTGTGTTGTGTGCTTCTAACCTCATTTAATCCCACAGGAACTTTTAAAAGGCCATGTAAAACAGCAAGCCCCTCAGGTAGCTGCGCACACACGCATTATCGCAACGTTAACATGCGTGAACACTGCAGTTCTCACAAAGCCGTTGAGCCACCATGTCAAACAAGTGTAAAAACAGTATCCTTCCCACATTTATGGGCCTAAAACCTCTGTATAAATTCGACCCATTGTATCTGGAAGCCGAGTTTAACATGTTTAGATTGAGAACTTTGCGTGCAGCTCTGTACTCATCACAACAGGTTTCAGCAGCTGTCTGCTACTTGGCATAGTTGAGGTGAGTCAGACCATGCTGTGCAGAGTGACTCACGGCTTGTCATCGCTCCACCAAAATATTATGTATTGTTTTAACCAGTATTTGTTTCATGAGCCTTAACCAAGCGTACTCACTCTTCCATACTTGTTGCGTATTGACATGGTAACACATATTCCCCACCTGAGGCTGCTCTATAAACCACAGTTATCTACAGTTGGCTGCAGAGCTGTTGCACAAGCGACTGGAGGTTATGAGTCCGACTAGATTGCAGCGTCCTTTCATTTAACAGAGTCGGCTGGGCAAAGTAAACCAGCCTGACTTTCGATATACAAGCGCAGTGACGATGGATCAGCAGGGATCAGGTCTAGTTATTGGAACACAACCTTCACAAGCAAAATTGCTCCATCTTTGACTTAATATCTCCAATGTAATACAAGTTTGAGCAGACACATCTTTAAATAGAACATAAGCAATTGAAAAGATTCACAAAAGTTAAAGGGTCAAGGTTTTTTTTTTGCAAATGCAGACATGACACAATAGGATATGATATGATATGATAACATCTATCTATCTATCTATCTATCTATCTACAATATGCTTTATTATACCCATTTTTGGGGGACTCGGGTCACTTTATTTCATGTTTTGCATGTATATAGACATGTGACAATCAACCACATACTAGTGTACATATGCACACACATTCAGCTGCTATTAGTAAAACCTTTGATACAACATATTGTAGGTAAACAACTAAGTTGGTCAATGGAATATTGCACAACTGAATGCAAAATCAAAAGTATGCAAGAGACTGCAGCCATGCCAGCAGCTCTGTGAGGCTGTACTAAACCACGATTTCTTTAAGCTTAATGCTAACATGCTGATTGTATTGTTTTTACCATGTTCACCATATTAGCTTAGCATATTAGCATGCTAAGAGTTGTCACTTAGTGCAAACACAAACTAAGCCTCACAATACAGTCATGTCTCTAGCATGTCTATGTAGCATGGCAACAGCAGAGCTTTGTCAGAGGTACACAAAAATGTGTTCCCAACAACTATTATAACAAAAAAAAGATCTGCAATAATTAATTAGTTCCACATTTCCATCCCCTCTTTGGTGTTAAGTAGTTGTGGTGTTTCTGTTGCTTCAGTTCCCCAGAGATCACTTGTTAATCAAAGAGTGCGGGCAGAACTGTGGTGTCTTTTTTGGATTTTCTGTTAATGTTGTTTGTGTTTCTTTTATTTGTCTGTTCGAAAGTGGCAGATGTTGTTGCTCACGCTAACTACCGCTGCTGCTGCTGCCGCTCCTGGAAAAGCAGAGCACACTGAAAGTAAATGAAAAGACTCTCATAAGCTCGATGTTTATTTCAATCGCATTTATATCCACTGCTGTTTACTGGCTACTCATTTAAAAAACAGGCAAATTGTGCAGTCATGAGCGTTAATGAATTAAATGGCCACACAAGAGCAGGACTTAGAACCTAATGCAGAAAGGTTAAAGGGTGGCAAATGTATAGAGGCCGAGGTCAGGTAGCCCCAAGCTAAGGGGATGGGACAGAAAGGGTGGGTGTAACAGAGATGGAGTGGGTTAAAGAGGGTGGGATGGATGGAGGGAGGCACCCTGCTGGTTCCCAGTGACAGAGTGACAGGTGGAGGGGGTTGGCCTGTGTGTGTGTGTGTGTGTGTGTGTGTGTTCGTTGGTGTGCGAGAACCAGCAAATGAGAGCCGGGCCTTGGGGACGGAGGGTTTACCTGTTCCACTCATGTCCTGACAGGTAAGATCCCCCCTTCTGCTCAACGGGCCCGGTCCCCACGCTGCAACCCAACAGTTTCTTTTATTCCATCACAGGGTTCAATCTGGTCAGCTCAGCCCCCTTTATGCTCGGCTCCGTGGGCGGATGTGTGGCAGCTTAAAGATTCCCATCTGCTGTCCTTGACTCCGTGCCAGAGGAGCTGGAAATGGCCGTCTCTGCTGCAGGAAGTGCAGGGAATTGTTGAGGCTTTGCTTCCTGGTTGATATCCATGCTCAGGGTTAGAGAGCGTTTCATGATATTTGTGTTGGAAGCAAAGGGAAGCCTTGATACTCACCATTGCTGCTGAAAAAATAAATTCTTTGTCTGGTTTTCACAGACGCAGACGCTAATGGGATTGCGAGGGATATGTCCTCCTTAGTGTGTTGCGTACACCTGTGAAATCTAATAGAATCGAACGCAACAGTTCTTTAATTAGGCTTCTACGCTTTTAGTTTTACTGATGTTGTCAAAAAGGTGATGATTGCACATTGTGTTTATCAATGAGGTCATAGTGGGGGGTGATGGTGTGCTAGTCTGCCTTAGATTTCTAAGTGTTCTTAATATTTTTCCCACCTCATGTATGTTAACGGAGCCCACAAAGTATTAGGAACGCTTCCAGTCCACCACCAACACCAATGTGACCTCAGTATTAAAGTAGAATCTTTGTGACAGTGCCAACAAAAACTGGAAGTGGAATATATACAACAGTGGAATTAGATTTCATTAGATTTTGCAGGTGTACATCATACACAAACACAGATTGCCTGTTTGTCGACCCGTTCTCATTAACATCCTTGTCTGTCCGTGCCTAATAAAGCGGCTGGAGAGTATAAATGTATAATGAATCCAAGATTCTATCTGTCAAATAAATAATAAAAGAAGTTTTGAAAATGCTGCCCCACGTCTTCAGTTCTGATTTAGATCTCTGAGGCTGAGCTCCGATTAAATTTGATATGCTTTGGTTTGGGTGATGGAGGTTTTGGACACAGTTTCACTTTCTCTGCCCCAAAAATGCCACCCTGGTTGAGCTTCTTTTTATAGAGATCGGATGAAAAACAGGACGTTTATTTTCATACAAAAACCAACAAATTTCCAGGCTCAGCCTTCAATTTGCTAATATGGCAATCTTGAGCTTCATTTTTTTTGTACATCTGGGGTTCTCCATCCCTTTAACCGTTTTGTTTCCATTGCAAAAGTTAGCGATATCCCTTTGTATAGAACCACAGCGAAAAATTATGTAGAGATACATTTCTTTTAGGCTCTGTCATGTGGTCCTGTCTATTTCTGTGCGTCCTCCCGGGCAGGAGACAGGGAAGTGGTCACTTGGTGCCAGTAAACACAGAGCTTTTGTTTGTGGGAATCGGCCTCAGGTGCAGTTGACCTCTGACCTTTAAGCCTGCAGGTTGAACAAAGGGCCATTAAGGAGAGCTGGGCACGTCTCCAGAGTCTGCAGAGTGACTGAGACACAGAGGTTCACAGAAAGTGTGCAGAAATGGTCTTAAATGGAGTTTACTTTTTGAGAATTTTAAAAACACTTTCTCTCTAATAACACGGTAATTCCCTAATTAAAAAAACGGTCAGACACTTTTTTAAACCATGCAAAAACAACATGGATGTCCCATGTCTCTTACTTCTAACATTTATCAATTCAAAGGCTTTTCTGAGGGACAGCCACCCATGAAAGAAGCGCTGACAGCCGCCATCAACGCCTGTGAATCCAGACCAGGTCACTTCATCATCATCCGATCACTAAAACAAGGTTCTCTTGGAAGTATCCCCTTGTCCTCTTGTCACTGCTATAACAGAGTAGGGACGGCAGCCTTCTCCTCTGGGCTATAGCTGGTGACAGGTAAGTCCCTCAGATTCAGCACAATGCCTTCAGTCACTTGCGAGCCCCGAGCGAACAATAGGGTCACTCAGTCAGAAAGAAGGGTTTGGAGTGTGGGGTCGCCTGTACTCTGACTGCCTTTACACCTGAAGCTGACAGGTGGTTGAGGGGACTAATCGAAACATTAGAAATCTGAATTATCTACAGCTTTGTTTGCATATGCTGCTCAGCATTTGCTCTGTTTGTGTTTAACATTTCAATCTTGCCTGTGGAGGACAGACTGTACTGTATGTGCACCAAGCCACAATCCCCATCATCTCTTCCCTCCTCCATCTTTCCCTCCACTCTGGCTCAACACTGCCACCCAGTGATCCCAGCCGGAGATGTAGCACCGCTGCAGTCGTCAGGCTTCGGTCCTGAGGCCTGTGGTTAGGTAGACAACATGACCTCACTGCCAGGGAAACACACAGACTGGGATTTTCCATTGCACCCTGGAGGGACAATGCCCAGACCCCTTTTCAATCCTCACATGATGAGCGAACAAAAACAAGGGTTTGACACAGCAGTCGGAGGAGACTGCAGTGGACACCTCCGAAAGTCTGAAAATCAGATAGATGCTTTCTGTGTAGAAGCTGCTCTGACTTGTTGTTGTTCATGGAGTTTTCTTTCTTTTTTTTTTTTTACTTTCATCATAAATCCCCAAAGCAATGCAGACAGTGGGTATAAAAAAGTTACTCGCTTCTCCTCGGACAGTTTTTGAATTAATTCTTGAGTACAGAGGGAGGGTTGTGTCTCTGTGCCAAGTGTGATTTGTAACAAAGTAGACCATCGCTGGCGCCAGCAGCAGAACGTGGCACGGCGAGACAAATGCATTGCGTAGACAGAAAGACAGAGAAATCTTTACAGCCAAGCGTGTCAAATCTCGCAGATGACTGAAAGTGACTGTTTCCTCCAGTGTCGTCTGTCAATTAAATCACAGCGGCATTGATTTAAGGTGATCTTTAATACGAGCCTGTGCCGAAGGATAATAACAGGGTTTGTTTCGGTGGCAATCCTACTGGACAGGTAAGTAAACTAGTTTAGACATGAGTCATTTGGGAGGCATGAACAAAGTGATTCCGTCCCCAAAGTCTTTTAGTTGATTGTCTTTCTGCTATTATCCTAATAGCGAGCACTTCATTAGTGCTTCTCCTGAGAAGACGGGCAGGCCATCAAAATGCAGATGTAATTAGTAACGTGGAGGAAACGGGAGCTGCGGGGGGGCTGTCATGGCTCCTGGAGATCTGAGATACTGTAGGTAAAGGTGGCTGAATAATTCAAGGTAATGGGCGGTAAAGCTGCTGCTTTCCCCCCTTCAGCCAGGGTCTGAAATACACATGTCAGAGTCGTATGTCTGTGAATTCACCAGTGTACAAACACCAAGGTTTGAATCATTGAAGAACTTGATAGAATAGTACATCACCTGTCACATTAACCTTATTCGGGACTTTCATGTTGCCATACATACAAGGTCTTTTGGGGTCCACTGGACCTCAAGAAAGAATATGTGCAAAATATTTGGTGGTTTTCATTACAGACTTTTATTCTATGTTAAATACATTTTCTGATAAGTTGATGTATTTTTGGTTCCAAATGCATGACAAAAGTCCCTCTTCTAATATTAATAAATAAATAAATAAATATTCAAAAATAAACAATACCTGTCACCTAAACCAAATGGCCTGGGATCCAAAAGACCCCAAAAGTCCTGAATAGGGTTAACAGAGACATATTAAGACTTCAACAATTCATGACCGAAATCATATTTTCTTGAGCAGAAATAATCAAAATGTTTGTGATAATGCACTCTAAGAAAAAAAAAAAATCAATAAAAAGACAACAGAAAAAGCACTGGCAGCTCATTACCAGGACTCTGTACCACAAGTAAAAAAACAAACAAAATCTGTTAATAAAAAGTGTGAATAATAACTTATATGGCATTATAATCATCAGCTCACTATATTAACTAATGCTGGCAATGTGCAACACAAATTCCTGGACGTACGTTGCACACGACCATAATATAACATATCAAACCACTAATCCTTCCAGTGACACAGCCACTTTGTAATTTTTCTATAAAATTACTTACCACTGAAATGCAGAGCTGGTTACAAGTCTCTTCTGTGCTGTTTCTGCCTAAATGACCACAAAAAGTCATCAGAACAGATATTAAGGTCCCATAGTGGAATTCAAAAATGTAATAAAACAGAAATAACCACACACAGTTGATAACTTCTGTTAAAATGCACAGACAGACATGCAACTGTTAATATACAAATATTTCCTAAATTGTGTGGAATTTAGCAGCTTGTAGTTGTTTTGGCTCTCTAGTTTGCAACTTGTTGTTCTTGGTTACAGCAGGTTTTAACGTAAGCCGTCTAAAACATTCCTCCCTGTCAGTTTTCTTTTTTTTTTTTTTTTTTAGAAACCTACTCTCTAACGTTTTAGATTAAATCGAACAAAATAAACAACATTAACACAAAGAAGTGCAAGAAAAATAAAGTTCATACATATTAGAAATATCGTCTTTTGTAAATATCTTTCATTCTGGGAGCATCATTTGTTATTTTGTTTTTCTAAATCTCTTATTTTTTAGGTGATAAAGCTCATGCATGTGTTGGAACACACATTTCAAAAACACACTGAGCAGTCTGATCCTCTGCTGCTCTCCACCTTGTAGGGATTACAGGTGTTGGTTTTCTTTCCACTGTGCAAGAGGAACCAGAGTCCTGCTTCAATGTGGCGGAGCATTTGTATACAAGAGCACTGGAAACCTGATCATATTTAATAATTGATGACAACTCTGAAACCCCTTCACCTCCGTCCATTAGTTCCTCTAAGACCTCTGGCCTAACACTACTTTGTAACTTCTTGAAAACAAGAGAGCGTGTCTTCCCTTTGCCTGCGCTAAAGTGTGCCACTGCTCTCACAGTGACAGTGACTAATATCAGCTTTTACGAGCACTCGAGGTTTGGGTCTGGCTGACCGCCGATCAGCTGTGTTCTCGTGCGCTGGACATTTTCTAATTGGATAGGCGTAGGAGGGCAGGTCGGCGGTATGAAGTAGGTGTCAGTGTGGTCGGGCTACAGTTTGTCTCCATTTCCTTGATTAATGTATGTTTCGTTGTCCTGCCATGTACACCAGAGGCATAAATCCTGGCTGGCAGTGACGGTGTGTGTGTGGTGGAGGGGGGGCTGGAAGTGACAAGGGAGCCTGCTGATAAATAATTCACATGGCACACCTCAGAGTGTGACTAATCCCAACCTCTTGACACGAGATGGCCGAGGCTTAGCCGTGACATTGACACTTCCGCCGCTATGCGCATCTTGGCCTTGGAAGTGCATGTGGTCCAGACGTGGACAAAGTATTCAGATCCCTTAAGTAAAAGTACTAATACACTAATTTAAAAACGCTTCATTGAAATAAGTGAAAGTTCTGCGAGAATAATCCTACTTAAGTAAAGCTACACATTAGTAAGCATTAGCAGCAACATACAGGTAAAGTATTAAAGTTAAAGTAGTAGTTTGGTCCCTCTGATTCATGGATTATTATATTTGCCATCATTAGATCATTCATAGTGAAGCATTAGTGTGTCAGCACCGTGTTACTGTTGTAGCTGCTGCAGGTGGAAGTACTTTGAACTACTTTGTATACAGTTTGATACACAGGGACAGCTGAGAGGAGAAAGGAAAAACTTCTGCTACACAAATCTGTTTTCAATTTTTGGACCTTTTCTCGAATGTTTAATTTTTTTGGTGAAATATTTGCGACCCAACTACACACTAAGTTTTATAAGAGGCTGAAAACCACTGGTTTAATCTTTAAAATGTGTTGAATTTTCAAACCTTGGTGTATTATTCATTGTGTTAAATCCTAATCTTAAAAGTAACTAAAGCTGTCGGATAATTGCAGGGAAAAGAAAGTATATTGCTTCTACAATATACTGTATTGAGAGTATAAAGTAGCATACATGGGAAACACTCAAGTAACGTACAAATATGTCAAAATTGAATTTAAAAACAGTACTTAAGTAGATGCACTGTGTGCCCTCCACAGTGTTACAACAGCAAGTACACGCTGTGATCACGGCACAAATCACATATTCAATTTGCTGCGAGTCAATCAAGAATAACAAGTTGGCAGAACATTAAAAAAAAACATCTAATTGAAACCATTGCCCGAACACTCTGAACTCATTAGTCAGGTTCATTCGAGGTGAATAGATGATTACATTGTGTCAATCCAGAGTGAAACCGTGTTCTCTGCCAGTGGTGACGACGATGATGCTGTTGGACGGAGAACACACAGAACTACCACACCCAGAACAACTGCTTTATGAGGCAGTTTAATGGCTCCCAATCTAGCAAGGTTGTGTTCTCGCTTAAACGTTAAAATTGTTTTCGTTTAAAATCCATCGATAACAAAGTCCTCAACACTCCGGCAAATTGACTGCAATTGAGCTCCAGTCATTTGTAGTGCTTATTAGTGTAATCTAATAAGCAGCTAATGGCTCAGTTAATGTCATAACACTCTGCGGATCCCTGCTCACTCCACCACCTGCTGGAATGCAGGTTTCCCTTGATAATTGGGGCAATTAGAGATTCCTCTGCTTCACTATCCCTGGTCATGGAGGAACCCTGCTATTACTATTACACAACCCAACCAAGCAGACTTACCTCAGGGTCTACAACTAGCTTATCTTAATTATCATATCAGTTTGCCCTAGTTAGGCTTTTGACTGAGCCAAACGCAGCACTAATGTAAATTATTGACAAGAGAAAGTCAGTCAATTATGGAATCATGACTGCTATTGTGAGGAAAATGGGAATGCATGCAAACCTCCTCCTAACTGACCAGATGTAACCGGCACGTGTATGTTAGGGTTGCATGCATGCAGTGATTGACAAAGAATAACAGTGTTGTCACTCTAGCTCACAAAGGCAGCCAAGATCAAACAGAGAGCAGAGGCTTTAGGTGTGGTAGTATAGAAATGCAACAGCAGGAGTTACTCCGCTCATCTCTCTTGAGCAAGTGTTTCATCTTGTGCCTCATGACAGCTGATGGCAATCATTTGCTTTTGTTTGTCAGGCGATGCCGCAAATTCTCACACACACGAGGCTTTTCTCGTTTCTCAGAAGGCCCTGCTTTTGTCTCCAAACTGACAAAGAGAGATTAATACTCCTCATACACCTTTATCTCACATTTGGGGCCACCTTGCTTGGGGTTGGGAACCACTTCAGAGAAAACAGACTGGAAGATGACATGGGAGAGAAAAAAAATACAAGAGGAATATTGTGAGTGATACAGTGTCGTTTCAACATGACCAAAACCATAAACAAACATGAGATATGTAACGAAAAGCTCAGGCCTGGGTAGCAGGCCAGGGGTACCCCCTCAGATCCAGTGTCTCCACCAAAGCTCTTGTTTTCCAGTACACAGTGACGGAGACAGCAGACACAGTAGGTAAGTGTTTGTGTCGGGCCAGGCTAAGCCCCTTAGACTCCGTTAGTCCCCTGACGTCTACTCAGGTTCCTCAGGTTCTCAGGGTTGGACCTGCGTTCTCTTCCCTGAGCGCTATCATGACACTGGCCCTCAATGGCCGCAAACACAAACAGTAATTGTGTTAGACTCACACAAACAGGCGTATAAGCGCACATGTAGGTTACACACACTCAGCGCAACACCCCTCCCTTCGCATAAAGAGCATCCCAGTGGAATGTGGTGGTGTGTGTGTCTGACGCCACGCTAAGCCACCTCAGTCCTGCTGAGGAGTCTACTTTTGCAAGCCCTGTCGTCTGCGTCTGGCCATCACAATCATGAGAAAATCACTAGGTGCCTGCGGGGCACATCTCCCAGGTTACAGGTATTCCTGTTGACACATGCCAAATCCCACTCTTTCTCCCAGGTTGGTGGTGAACACGCTGGAACGCCCTGTCTAAACCGCAGACATCACATAGGCCGCTAAGCAGGGCAGGACATGTTGGGTCACGTGGTGGAACCGCTGCCTGCGTCGATGCCTTGTAAACATGCATGAGTGCAAACCTGCGTGTGTCGATCCGTACCTGCACACCAAACACACACACATACATAGCAGATGAGCATTTTAGCCGATTAACCAGGTAAGGTGCTGCAGCGCCCGAGGGCTCTCTGGGGCCCAGTACTGCGAGCCACAGCTCTGCCTGATCTAGTCAAGCTGCTGATGGATGGGAGTGCTGGCACATTCCTCTGACAGGTGACGGGAGCAGCTCCTATTTGATCTGCCTCTGAGTGCAGAGAGAAGAGGAAGAACCTGAGAAAATAAAATTGCCCCACATATGTCTCCGGTGACAAACCTGTAAGGTGGCAACATGTCAGTAGCTGGAGATGAAGTAGTTAATATGAGTGGTGAAATATTTCAAATGTTAATGATCAGATGTGAGAAAGAACCATATGCAGGAGCTCAGTTTTATTTATATGGTGCCAATTCACAACATATGTCAAAGAGAAAAGCAACAAATCCTAAGATTACCGTTGAGCAGCACTTTGGTGACAGTAAGAAGAAAAAACTCCCCTTTAACAGGATCCAGCAGGACCAGGTTAAAGGAGGGTGACCATCTGCCTCGACTGGTTAGGGTGAGGTTAAAGGAGGGTAACTTCAGTACTGTGCCTACCTTACACCTTTAAAATACTTCCTAAATATTTCCATTTATGCTACTTTTGATACTCCTGCCCCACAAGGAAAAATGCATTTTACTGCTACACATATGGGTATAATTCTGAGTTACATTGCAGATATTAATTTTACACAAAAAAATACATGATGAGACGCTGAAATGCATCTAACATGTAAATGCATTGGTAGTAAAATATATAACTAGAAGGACACTCGCAGAGCACTGACCTCCACCGAGGTGAAGGGTCCACTTCTACAAGTTTGCAAATTTAGACAAATACTTTTTTTCTTATTTTAGCACACCCTAGTGGTCAAATGCTGCAAATGCTGCGTGCTTCCTCAAAGTGTTTCCTTGGGCTGTCTTCCAAATCGCATACTTTTTAATCTTCAGTTTGTACGACAATTGCCTTTTCAAAGTACACACTGTTACATGCAGCATCGTAAAACTGGAATGAACAACTTCATGATAATATCGTGCCTTAAACTTTCACAGTCTGTACTGCAAAATAAGCAAGTTGTCATGCGTATGGGCTCTCGTTTACTTGTATAACTTGTTTATGCTTGCATAAGACATTTTGACTTATTGCATCACTTTGTAATGGATTGTGGGTGAGAATGGCCAGAAAAGCGTGCAGTGTGCTGGATGTAGTAGGACATCAAGGTGTGCTTGGCTTACTGCATTTGACATAACAAATTGAGACATGGTACATTTTTCCCTGGTAGTATGGACATATGGACATTGGAACCAAGCATAGTTCAGTTGGCTGTGAACACCTTTGAAAAGCAAAATCCACATGATGACTTTTATGAGACTTGGAATGAAGATCGTCTTTGAAATTTTTGGTGAAGATAAAACAAACAACTACAGTCTTCATGAAACCCAGTACAGCAAAAAAAAAAAAATCCAAACTGACATCATAGTGTGCTCTAAACTTGGCTCCATCCAATGAACTCAACTGTATCTCTTTTAAGATCAAGGTTCTCAATGTCTTCCAGCAAAATGGTAATCAGGCGGATTACTCAACAGTATTAATGCACCTCCAAGCTCAACCCATTGGTGGTGCTGTAGTGTTTAATGCGTAGACACCAAAATTCAACTGGTTCTTCCTTTGCTCGTGCTCCACTTCTCCACCAAGTTACATGAAAATCGGCCTGGTGGTTTCGGCGTGATCTTGCACTGACAGACTAACAAGCTTCGGAGCAAACATAACTTTCTTAGCAGGGGTAATAATATAATAACACCGAAAGCGGTCATTCAACATGAGCACTTTTACTAGTGACACATTTTGTTGCTAATACTTATCTACTAATGCACGCTGAATAGCCCGGTATTCAAAATGCATTAGTACTAATGACTAATTGGGCCTAAAGTCTCGGAAGGGTGAAAACCGATCCAGCCGTCATATTTCTTTGAAAACACTTAGCCAGACATGTGGGTATGGTTACAGTCGGCTCAAGTTACAGAAAGTCATTTACTGCCTCGCCAGCGGCATCTTAATATTTCACCGTATCTGTGACATCACAAAACTCTCCTGTTATGCTTGAAACCACACTGTGTACATCACAATACACCCTAAGTCTACCGACCACAAACGCAAGCAAATGCCACGATGCTTACTATACACCTTAATGCCCCATTGTCTCCACTCAGGTACCGTGACATCCTTTAATGTGGGCAGAGAAGGCAGAGTTTTGCGATTGAAATGCAACCTTTAATGCACGTATTTGTTTTGCCGCCATAGTGACTGAATCCAGGCGTAGGAGGGAACAAGAACAAGCATGGAAACAGGAACAAGGAGATTTAGATGATCAGTTTGGCTTTACATTTCCAAAAAAAATAAAAACTTGGATAAAACTGTTATCACCACATAGCAAAAAGCTGACACGTACAATACCACTACGCCAAAGGAAAGAAATGTCAGCACGTAACACGTACTGTATGTGTATCCATCAGCAGCAGCTCTACCCTGTTTGTTTTCCCCTTGCAGGTATCTGTCATTCTAGCGCAGAGACACAACAAGCTCGCTCACACCCCTGGAGATGTATTACATTTCAAAGCCAGCCTTGACGTATAGACAGGCAAGAGCAAGTCTGAAGTAATATGAAGTTCAGTGGTAAGGAGGGAAAAAAATGTAAATAAAAGTCTGCATCCTCATCAAAAGAACTACCTATTTTGTTGGCTGCAGACTGTAAAAGAGGTGTTTAATTAATTCTGCTCTCTTGTGGCACCAGCTCTCTCTGGTGCGTGTAGCTGCTGCATCACATGCTGCCCTTGTAAACAAGGCAGTTTTGTGTTTGCTGCCGCCTGCCCGGCACGCCATCCTTCTAGGATACCGAGAGGCTTGAAAGAAGAGAAGATGCAGTCCGCGACTTTGCGCGCTGCCCTGAAACCGTATTCGCCCGTACGTGTGTTTGGGGAGTGGGGTGGACTGCGGAGGGGAAGGTGGTTCAGCCACCGCCCTGACTGACTTCCAGGCTCCCCGGCAGAACCGCAAACCCCCCGCTTCCCCCCCGCCCCGCTTCAGCTCACCCCTGCAGAGGCCGATGCCAGATTCAACACAGCATCCACGAAACAAACACAAACTCCCACTGTTCTCCTCTACGTGGCTCGCAGTGGTTGTGCAAGACGTTTGGTAGAAAATCCTTGTTTATATCGCAACCATAATACAGTAGATCTACAAAGAGAAACTCCGGCCCACGCCAGAACCACTCAAAACATTACTGACCACCTTCTAAACATTGAAATTGAGCCTCATTGCAATGTAAAGGTTTGGGGCTACGGAGGTTTGGCTCGGCCTGGAGACATTCTGTTCATACCTTTAAATGCACACAATATTAAGAGGCCTGTTTTCAAGTTGTTGAAGTGTGTTAGTGAGCAAATCGGACTCTTGCAGTCTTGTGTGTATGTGTGTGTAAGAACGCAGGTATAAATTGTATTTTCTGCACAAAATCGTGGGATTCGAGTCTATACGTCAGGTTGTAAGAGGCTCAGGAGGGCTGGTCCCCTGATGTCCCCGCTCCCTCATGTCCCCCTCCATAAACCTCCAGCACGCCTCCCAGTCTAAGCACTGCCACTCTGTAATTGTGGGGAAACCACAGCACACAGCCCCATATATAAATACTCTATTCTCCCAGCCTTGTCAAAATAAAGGTTGTGTGGGGAGAGAGAAATAGGGCTGTTTTGGTGGCCCTCTCCCCCACTTTGGTGCTATTTTTGATCAAACTAACTCTTTACCTTTGGGTGAAGCGGCACAGAACGAATATGACACATGAAGACGAAATTTTGAGGAGGTTCCTTTCCCTTGTCAGAGTCATTTTAAGTGTAGCTCAGCATCAAGGGAGCTAAAAATAAGACCGCCGTGTTCTCCTGCAGTTGTGAAACTTCTGAATGAGAAACGCTACAAGTATGTTGACACAGACACCGTAGCATGTTTGACACGGCACCTCGGTTACAACATACAGGTGAGCTGGCGTGTCTGCGTTAAAAAAGGCGTGAATCCTTTTTAAAACAGTGGCAGAGAAAGACACACGGAGATCTGGGAAAGCGTCGCCTGAGCTGTGCACACACGCGGCAGCCTGTTGACGCGCGGCCCGCTTTGATCTGTGTTTTCAGTGCGCCGAGATTTCCTCATTGTCTTTGCAGCCCACTCACCTGTCTGCGTCTGCAGCAGGTCTCGTCTTTGTTAAACACTCTCTTCAAAGCGTTAAAGTGCTTTTGTCGCCCGCTGAGTGCAGCCTGCGAGCAGGTTCCTTAAAGCCTCATCACTTAACTTCCACTGACAATAAAGTGAGACCGCAGCCCTACAATTGGGACCCAACTCAAGAAGAAGAAAAGCATATTAGGCAAAAAGACGATTTGTACAAAGGGAATATATTTATTTAAGTCTTTTAATTACTGTGTGACAGATTTGTAAAAAATAAAAATGAAAAAATCTATAGGTAAAAACATACAATTTGCCATTTATGAAGTACTAAGTTTTAATCCTTTGTCACATTTTTGCTCAGTTGGTCCATTTTTCAGAGCAATATTAATCACCGCACCTATTTTGAAACCAAGGCTAGCAAAAGAGAGAACACAAAACTTCTTCTGTGTAGCATAACAACATCACGATGCCATCAAGTGTCCTTTTTAAAAAAGGAAAATTTATTTGTTTATTTGACTAAAACTTGGGAGGAGGGGGAATTACCATGTACAACATTTTTCCAAGTGTCCACATGAGTTACCAAAACCATAAAAAAAAGGTCACTTTACATGCTAAAGATATTTTACGTCTTCATTTTTTATAGTCTCTTTATTGGTTTTAAAACTCGTCTCCTCTCTGCTCTGTGCAAACACAGCCTGCAGTTCAGCCAAATGGTCCCTGAAGATTATTGGTTGTAGCTGAGTCACTAATGGCAGCTTGGTAGCGCCAAGAAACACATTTTTATTTTTTATTTTTATTTTTTTATGACCAAATCTATTCAGTGCACAAAGCTTTTTTTGTTTGTTTTTTAATAAGTCATGACTTAAGCTTCGACTTTTAAGCTTAGATTTGAATAGTTTTCCTGATCGAGCTGCACCTCACATATGATTAGTTCAATAAGTCTGACAATTCTTTTTGTTTTCACAGTTTCTAGCTCTGATAATTGCTATAATTTTTTTGGCATTTTTAAAACACAACATCTCTTTCAAACCCCGAGTTAATAATGAATGTTCACGGGGTCCAAATACACTCTTTTAAGGACTTCTCTACTTTCACTACAAGCAGAACCAATTTATACACTTTCAATGAAATTAAACGTCTTGACCGTGGGGGCCCATGCACAACTACAGTTTCTTGTAGACAGGTGAAAAGGAGGAAATATCTGTAGATAAGAGAAGAGAGAACTCCTGCACACTATCCCTTTATTTCACATCTGAAAAAGTTCAGTCAAAATACAACAGTTTGGTCCTTAGATCTTCTTCAGAGTTTACTTAATGCAAGTAAAAGGACAGTTTATTTTCTCTTCTCCTAAAACCAAAATTGCTAAAAGGTAATAAAATGTAAAATTAAAGTCTGTGGCAGTTCCAGTTAAAATAAAATAACTAATCACCTAGAATCACAACATTAACCAGCTGGTTGTAACTTAATTCTGTCTGAATTATTACTCCAAATGTCAACTGTCAAACTAAATGAATGTGAAGTGTGAAAGATTTTAAAGCTCGACTGAATGTAATCTGCTATTTATTTTTAGTTTAATTTATATAGCACCAAATCAGAGCATATGTCATCTCAGGGGCACTTCACACAGTCAGGTCAGGCTTTACAATATCATAGAGAGAAACCCAACAATTTCCCTCATGTGAATTTTGTGCAAACTCTTGCATAAATGGGGTTTTCTGTTGTCTCTTCTAACCAGCCCCTTCTGTTCTGTTGCCAGTCTGACAACTGAAATGAAACTAAACCTACCACAGAAAAGAAATCTGAGGACATGGTGAAACTCTGAGAAAATGACTTTCAAAGTAGAACAGTGTGTCTGTCATGGACGTTTGCGTATTAAGCAAAGCACAGGTTTTAGAGGGGGATTTTTGCTCCTAAAGTGTCAGTTAAATTCATTATTATGGTATATAAAGTAGATTTTATACATCATCAGTGATGAAATGTCTGAGTGCATCACAAGCTACATCTGTAAAACTGAAGAGGGAAAGAAAAAAATCATTTTCACACAACTTTTTTGGATTCTGCCTTCAGGACGGAGGTGGGAAAATATATGAAACTGAGCTCTGCTCTGCTTGAAGCTAGTCTACGATATATTACACTGGTTGTGCATGTCAAAATCACTCAAGAGTTACTCATCCAAATGTGCCAAAGAAATCTGTCTATTCACTGACAGCAGTTTCATCAAGGACTTAGCTGTTCTTCTCACTCTCAGCTCAGATATCATGACCCCTTCTCGTCATTGGTGTTGTCCTGATTTCGAGCTTGGATGCACCATCCATACAGTCGAGATGTACAACATGCACGCATCCTGTGGACACACACGCACATTGTATCTTTCGCACATTTCCTTCCCTTGCTTGTGTGTTTCATCCACACATACACATACAGGCAGGCAGCCATGGGAGGAGGGAATGTGAGGAATGCTCCAAACCCCGGGCTGGTGTTCTGACTCGTCCCAGACTTCATGCCGTCACCGCCGGGGTCTGTGGCCAGACCTCCCTGTGCCAGACCCACTGGCTCCAACACCCGCCCAGGCCAGCCGAGCAGCAGCTCGCGACCCATAATTAACCAGCAAGCCGCACTGCAGAGCACATCCCCTCCCCCCTCCCCACGCTCGTACTGCAGGGGCCCCTTGGAAACTCAGAGGAAGAATACAGTTTAATGGCCTGAAACTGCAGCCAGTACATGAGGATGCTCTGGAATACTGCAGAAGAGGAGGCAACCATGATGCATGTATGTGTATAAACAGCAATACATGTCAACACTTTCCATCATTTGCCTTCCAGTGTCACAAACTCGCCGGCTGCAATTTAGCATGTGATGTTTAAGTCGTAATTACAGCCAGTGATCATGGAAAACATCAAAGTCGCAAAGCCCAATGGTTTTTCTGAAGAGTTTACGAACTTGAACCATGAGAAAAGAAGAGCATAGCGCCTTTTGATAAAGAAGTGTGTGCGTATCTTAGTGTGTATTAGAAGTAATGCCAGGGTACCTGTAAATCTCCCAGACTGGCATAATTATGGCTGAGACGTCTGGAGGTACGCTTCAGGAGTAAGCAGTGATCATCTTCATTCTTCTAAAGGCTGCTCTCTTGTTCAGGCAGGAAAGACCTTTATTCAGGGTGAGGTTTCTTCAGATCAGCCAGAGGGTCTTTTGCAGGAATCTTTTACCAGCCAAGTTTGGTATGCATGAGTGTTAGTGCAAAACCGTGACAGAAGTGCCCAAGGTGTGTGATTTATCGCTTTTAGTTTTCTTTTGAACGCCGAGCCAACCTCAGACAGCTTCTGATTGCCCTGCTCTGAACCTGACAAATAGACGGTAAAGATTTAGCAAAGCAGCCACCTAGCTCCATCAAGCGCTCGACATAAAGTCATAAAGTCTCCATCCATGCCTCCTCTTCCCTGTCAGAGAAGTCTCCTTCCCGCTGATGTGGGGTCATGGCTTGTAAATTTAACAGGGCTTCCTCGAGGAATACCTCATCCTTTGAAAGAGAAACAGGAAAATTACACGCTAGCCAGCCCACTTGGTTTTTCACCCCCTTTCTTGCACTGTAATTTGCTTCTGGAGCGGGTCGGCCTAAAATAACCTTAACCTAATATTCACAACATAAGAAGACTTTGAGTGATGCTGGAGGTCTCCCCTTGGGTGGCGGTGGACAGTCCTCAGCCTGTGGGCGTTAAGAGATTGTTTACTTGCTTACCTCTCTTAGATACATAAAGCGCACGTGGGCACGGTTCTCATTTCTGAGCTCCTGTACAAGAAAAACCAAAATGATTTTTCCCCACTTCTTAACACAGCAAGTCATGTTCGTTTGCAGTAAGCGTGACGTGATTTAATGTGAATATATACTCGATATTCTGCATCTCGTTGAATGGATCCACAGCCCTGTTTCAGCATTATTCCCCAAGTCTTCAGAGCTTAACCGAAAAACCACAAAACCCAAGTGATGGGCATCAAAAGAGAATGCCCATGATCTCACTTGAACCAAAGTTTCCTACAGGCAGGTTTCTCATTAATCCGAGGCTCCGCTCTTCTCCATATCCTCATTGTATTTCCATGATCAGCAACCATGACGCCCCAGATGTTTATACAGGCTAGGTTAGAAAAAGGATTGGCCCAATCTCAGCTCCGGTATGCGGCGCTTTAGATACCGTATTCATAAATCTGACAGTGATTTATGATTTGCGATGCATGGAATATGAATTTGAGGTTTCTCATTGTGCTCTGTGACATCTGACAAGTTGGCGGCGGAGTGTGTTGTTTAGTTTGGTCGCTAATTGTTTATTTGCTGCAGGTCATAACCAAAGTGTAACGTCGGTAGTTTCTGATAATAGAATATAATGGCTTTTAATGGAGCTTTAAATACGCACCCATTTGTATGCCAGGACACGCCACACATGCCTGCAGACATAAATGTAAAGCCAGCATTTCCTCATAAAAGCACTTTCATTCACACACACAGGCACACACACACAAACTTACCCCCGCCACCCCCCATTCTCCCTCTCCCTGCACCCCACCGATCCTCAACCCCCAACACTCACACACACCGCAGGCACCACACACACACTGGTTCTCATATGGAATATCGTGGGTGGTGCTGGACCGGTAGAGGGCTCTGTAAATAGCTCGGGAGCAACCCCTCCATTTGAGCGACCCAAATTTCCTTTTCTGAGGTCGGCTGCCTGGGCTGGAAGTGCTGTGCAGCAAGCCTCCAGTCGCCACGGGAGACCACAAAGGCCACGCTGACAGCACTTCACAGGGACCACGGCATGGCAGGGGTGACCAGATGGCCCTCCACACACATCACATGACATGGGCAGACTGAGCCCTCACACACACACACACACTCACACACACCTCTTTCGTGCATATACCGTATGCACCGGTGCATTTAGCCATGCATTCATGCACCTCCAGGTCTATATATGTGAATGTGTAATGTGTTGTTATGCTTACAAGGAAATACATAAGAGACACCACACAGATCACCCGTGCACACAAACCCTGCAACTATACTCTGTCTCAGACGCCGTCGAGGAGAGAGAGACAGTGGGTGGGAAGATGGGAGGATGCGTGTGGTGCATGTTTGTGTGTTTGGGTTGTATCTGTGTGTGTAGGAGGTGATTAGTTTGCCTTACTGTTTGACTGTAAGCATTTGTGACATTGGTTTGTATCATACATGTGTGTTTGTGTGCCCGTTGGAAGGGCAAAGCTCCAAGCTCCATGGAAAAACATTGAAATGGAAGAAGGTCCTTTCCACCACCACCACATATCACTTCAATTTTACGGCTGGGCTTTTTACATTGCAGGTATAAGTTGTAACTGATCGGGATTACTAGTAATTAAAGGCGGAAGTGGCTCGAAATAATTTGAAAGACTGACACCAGGGTTTATGTGTCTATATGGCGTTTTTTTAAATGATACAGACGACGTATCATGAGCAAAATAAGAAATCAACATCTTGAAATGGCCGTCTCAAAAACATGGATTCAGACGTTATACATAACAAACCTAAATAACTAATCCCATCAATTTCTGGGGAGTTGCCTTCTGTATTCCATATTGTTCTTCAGAATCAGTTTCAAACACGTACGGTGAAATTACTATAATGACACAACCTGTCATTGTGTAGCGCAAAGTAGTTTTGCAGTTTATAATTGCAGGTGAGCTGGTGTGCTCGAGCTGCAGCAAGTGGCAGAGGGGGAGGTGTTGTTCAGCACGAGTTACTTTTAAATCATCTTAACGCAGGACGGGGTTATTTTCATGTACAATTATATATATGTAGTCTACATAAAAACAGAGATTTGTTTTTTGGGGGTTTAATCAATGACCAGAGAGGAATCTTAAAATCAGTAATCATAGGCTGAAGAGGGCATTGATTTTTTGGCTTTGTTCCTCTGATCAGCTGTTAAAACTGAAGTTTATCAAGACACTATACAGAAGGGTTTGTACAGAAAGTGGACAGGGGTACAAAGGATAACCGAGCTTTGTTAAAGTTGACAAAAAACACATTTAAAAATCAATAATTGCTCTTATTTAGCCAAAAACCCTAAAAGAGCAACCATTAAGTTAGCTAAGCAGGCTGACACCACTGCCACTTGGTCCGGAAGCCACTTAGCTTAGCATGAAGACTGAAAACAGGGAAAAAACCTGCCTTGCAGCATGTTTAAAGCCAACTGATTAACTTGTCATGTCTGGTTTGTTTAGTCTGTACAAACACTGAAGTGTTACAATGTTAAGTTGTGGTTTCATGGATTGTTGCTGTACTGATTAATCACAAAACGTTAATCAAACTTTATTTATATAGCACTGTTCAAACAAATCCAATGCAAATCAAGGTGCTTCAGAAGAGACTAGCGGCGATGTCACGAGCAGGGAACATGTTACTTCTGTGACATATAGCAATAATGGGTAAAATACCTGCTGGGGACACAAAGCAACTGAGCATTGAGTTAAATTAATCTCAGCTTTAGGGTTATGATTGAGATGACTACCAATGGGAGCGAAGGATACACTGATTGATATGTGACGCTCACTGAACATTTACCACAAACAAACAATGTAAATGTCAGAATAAAAGAGCAGCTCATCATTGTGGTCGCCAACAAATCAAGTTTGTACAACTGCACTCACAATTCACGTAAAAATCTTAAAAATGATGCCCAGGTCCACTTTGAGAAATCACAGGCATATGGAAAGCTTGTTGTGTTGGTTAGCTAGCTAGGCAGTTACATCACTTGTTACTTAGTGGTCCTCTTTAGATTGAGCCCTGAGCTTCGACACAACCGTATTCCAACCATCACATATGGTCATGAGGTCTGGGTAGTCACCTGCAAACTCAGGTACAAGCGGCTGAAAGAGGTTTCTTCTGTAGGTGGCTGGGCCTGGCCTTACAAGTCAGATGAGGATCTTTTGAAGCAAGCTCATAGTAGAACCTCAGCGTTCTCCTTTGCATCAAGAAGAACCAGATGTAGTGGTGTAGGCATGAGACAAGGATGCCTCCTGAGGTCCTTTCCTTGTAGGTTTTTCAGGCAACTGGAAAGAGACCTTGGGGTACACCCAGAACTTGCTGGAGAGATTATATGTCTCATCTGGCCTGGGAATACCTTCGGAGCCTTGAGGAGCTGGAAAACATTGCTGGGGTGACACACATCAAGGATACCCCACTTAGTCTATTGCCACCATGAACCAGCCAAGGATAACTTTAAGAATATGAATGGATGGATGGATGGATGGATGGATGGATGGATGGATGGATGGTTACTGAGGCAACCAGAGCCTAGACTGTCCACTAGCAACCAAATGTCAGCTACAAAGCAATGAGCAACAAGTAAATCCCGTTATGCATGTACGAGGCTTTAGATTTAAACAACTGAGCAGCTCCACTAGAGGAGCTGCACAAAGGAACATCAGCAGTAAGTGTACCTCTCATGTTCCAGTCCCACTTGGATTATATTAAATTAAACTGTGGGAGCTGAAAGAAAGGGTAACTGGAGTCTTTGGTTAAGAAAATCATACAAACATACGATCTAGCAGTTTATCATTTAGATGTATTTCCAAGATATTAAAACCTGATCTGAATGTGCACAATATCAGGAATATGCTCTATATGCAGTACACTGACAACATTTGTATTAGATGGTCTTTCCAGGTAATTTGAAGCCATAACTATGCCGTGGCAGTGCCAATAAACAGTTAGAAGTGCCATTCTCCAAGGTTATTACACCATATCATGCGCAGTATCTCTGCCAGGAAACTCGACTGCGCTTACTCGAAACACAAATGAACTATGAGAAACAGTAAAACACAAGGGTTTGGGCAGCAAGGGCAGCAAAAACAACAGCGACTACCCCACGTCTGTCCTTCAAAGGCCTTTTGTTTGTAGTGGAGAGACTGAATGTTGCCATTCACATCGGCCATTTTTACCCAGGACAATATTTCATAAGCCCTTCAGAGAGAACCTTTTGCTTCCTTTTCCTGTGGTTTGGCCCGGGCTGAGCTGTCGGGAGAGGGGAACAGCCAAACCCAAATGTAGATGCTCAACTTGGCAGACTCTCCACGGAGTGTCCTGACCAGACAAAAGCAGGGAGAGAAATACAGCCATTTATTTATATTCACTGTGGTTTTGCGTGTTGCGTCCTAGACTTCCAGACCCCGGGTGGATATTCCGTCTGAGGACGAAGACAGATGGATGGCTTTCCATTGACATACTTAAAGGAACCTTCAGGATTAATGTCAGATCCATATGTGTTAATCGAGTGTGAGTATTTGATGTGTGGTCCACCCCTTCTTCTTCTTCTTCTTCTTCTTTTTTTTCTAACAGAATGCTGTAGGTCTATCTGTGAGAAGAGGTTATAGTTGAAGACAGACAAACCTCTAGTGAAGACTTGACATTTTGTATGATGGTCTATAATGACAACATCAGAAAAAGTATGAAATTTGAGCGTTGTCAGAATCACCAGCTCTTTTTCTATGAGGGATGACCTCACCACTGTCAGCCAAGGTATGGAACCAATTTAGAGGAGCTCCCCTGAAATGCTTGTGTGTTCACATTTGTCAAACTCCTGTACATCTGGGCCCACTTCCACATCGGTTCCCATATACTTTACCATTGCGGAGACTGTGTGTATGGATTGGGGGTTTTAACAAAAACTGAAAATTCTTTCAACAGAAACTGCGCTCGAGTCTCACTGACTCACACCTATGTATCGTGTCTGTGGGAGAGCCCATAAATGAGTCAACCATAGCTATTTCTATATAGGCTTAGAAGCTGGAAGAGGGGGAAGGGATATATATGTTCACACACAAACATACACACACACACACACATACACACACACACACAGTGGCTGTGGTGAGCTAGACCTCTCTGGTCAGGAGTCGGTGCCAAGAGCAAGCCGAACAGTGGAACACTGGGAGTCTTGTGCCTGATTTTGGAGCCTCTGGCTCTCTCCCGACCTTGCTTCAAAATACACTGCGGCTTCGAGGAACAGCACTCTCAGCAGTAGGGAGGCCAGGCATGGAAAAATTAGACGCAACAAGAAAGAGGGAAAGAAAAAAGGAGGCAGGCGAAATTTATGTGCTCATTCACATTTGCGGCTGTGAGCATTTTCTTAATGTTTTTAACACAGTTACTGTAAAAGGAAGAGCTTGCAGGGAAAATGTTCAAATCTGAAAGTGAAAGAAGAAACAGCACGGTAACAGCAGTGTGTGACTCCATCCAAACAACTGTAGGATTAGACACACTGTAAGCTGCAATGTGATGACAAGTTACACAATGAGACATTTGAAAATGTCATGTTGCATCAATTTCAGAGTATTCTGTAAAACACACAGAGCATTTTACTCTAAAATCAAGACTATAACTAAACTCTAAAAAACAAAAAATCACATGACTTTCCATTGACAAAAGATTTCTACAGTAGCCTCTTTGTTAATGTGTTTGTATTACTCACTTGTTACTGCGTAAGCCTGCTGATCCAGCAATTGTAAGCATGACACAGACTAGCTGCTCTGACATCTCACCTGACACCGGAGGCATAATAACACCTTGTCTTGCTAATAGTGTGTGTTATTGCTGCTGTACCCTGTAATCTCTTCCCTTTCTGACGCTGGTAATGACTTGAAATATCAAACTGGCCTGCAGTGATACAAGCCATACAAACACAAATACTATGTCATACTGTGACATAAACACACATGCACACACACACACACACACACACACACACACACACACATGTTTGAGCATCCAGTGATCTCATCTGAGCCAGAAAACGCCACTTACTTTGGTCAACAAGTGACAGCTCTTTTGTTTTTATCTTCAGGCTATGGGGGTATAATTGCACCAGTGTGAAGAGGCTGCATGTCAGTTTTTAAGTGTTTAGCGTCAAGTGTTGGAATAAAGAATAATTTCTTATTTCCAGCTCACATAAATTAGCTTTTAACACATGACTTTTGCTAAAAATCTGGCATCTGCAAACGTACAAAGCTAAAGTGTGCTTCGATTCAGCTCTTTGGATTGAATATATTTGTGGATTCCTTTAACATGTGCATGTAGTTACAGATTTGTACACTCATTTACAAATCTCAGTAGAAATCCTGCAGAATCCTTTAAATCTGATACAGACTGAGGCTAATCAAATGCACCCCGGTACACTTCCATTTCAAAATCTATTACTAATGCTTTGTTTACACCTCATGTCCACATGATTCTGCCTTTTAGGACTCTTAAAATTCAGACTTTTTGGAAATGCTGCTGAACCAGTTTTGGTTTGGAAACTCCGAAATTGCATTGTTGTCTGGACAGGCAGGAACTAAGGCTTTTGGACATGATGATGAAGACACCTGTGTTCGCTTTTTGTTGGGTCTCACTGTCACTACATTCATTCCCTGATTTGTTGATTCGTCACACTTTTATCATGTGAAGATGGCCAGTGGTTCAGTAAACAGAGACAACTTTCTGCTTTCTGTTTCGCATTTAAGAAAATCTGCGTTCTTGCTTTTCGTCATTATTCCTTTGTAGTGTTTTAACTAAGCAACCAACCTCCTGCATCAAGTTCATACCAGCACCACCATGCATGCATGTTAGTAATTATTGTTGCTGCAATAATACCCCCTTATCAAGCTATTCTCCTGCAAGTGAACCAGTTTCGTCTTCAACAATCAAACCGCACACTGCTTTAGGATAAAAATAAAACGTGGTTTTCTGCCTCTTTGAGCGCTGACAGGTATATCTTTAATCTCCGCTTTGACAAATGCCCTTCTTAAAAGTCCCTTTCTCTGTTTTAAAGGATGCTTTACAATGTGTACCTTATGTGTCACCGCTTTGGAAGAGCACAGGTGAGAAGGCAGCCACATAAGAACAGGCTGATGTGGTTGAAGTACCATCAGAAGCCGATATCAAAGCCGGTGGAATTTTTTTATATATATATATACCTATACCGCAGCGAAGGCTTCTTTTTTTCCCTTTCATCATTTTATTACCTCGACTCAGAGAACCACTGAGAGCGTCTTGTGTTTTCCCTGTGAAACAAACAAAGGCAAGAAGACTCCATTCATTCAACAGAGCATATCTGACAGGATGTTTGATCATCTCTGTGTGGCCCCATCCTGTCTACCTCACTGCTAATCCCAGCGCTCAGATACTCAGATTATTACACCATCACAGCATTCCTCCAGTGGGAATATAAACAGTTAAATACCTGAAAGACCAGACCACATCTTCAGGGTTTTGTTTTTTTTTATTAGGCTTTTGTTTTATTAGTCTGCATGCCCTACAGTTATACTGTAATACGTGACTGTAAAAATGCAGCCAAATTCTAACAATAACGCTCTATTTTTCCAAAGTACAGTCAAGAACTATGCTCTGTGATGCTTTTCTTGGAGCCAAAAACAAGACTGAGGATTAACATCAGGCTACAGCAAAAGCTGAATTAAGCTAAAACTTTCACAAAGCACTGTTTAGTGTTGTGACTTCACTTAGGCAGCTTTACTCTGATACAATGGGATCCTTTTCCTTGGTTTTTAAACTATATATATAGGAGGCTAACATTTGTCTTATACTGCTGCCTTTAACTAAATGTTGCCAATCCATAAAAATGTACCTTGCCTTATCTTTTATCTTTTACTATTTAATGTGTTTTAGTGCATTTTAGTTAATAAAGATTAAAGACGGTGTTATTTATGATAAAAGTCTATAATTCACAGAAGCGTTTTTTGCATTTCAAAAGCAGAAATTATTGTTATTTATAGTCAATAAATAATTTTGATTACAATGGCTCTTTATAAATGCATTGTGCTTTTAAGTCTAGTGAGAGTATTAAGCAGCAAGCGTCATACTCTACTGCAGAGTGCTGTGATCAGTTGTAATTACCCCTTTAAGTAAATTACTGTGAAAAAATAAAAAAATACTGTAAAATACTGGCGACCACAGCTGCCAGTGTTTTACTGTAATTTTACGGGACAATTTGTCAGTGTGTTTGAGTCACACGTACTTTTACACATTTTCTTATCAACTTATAATTATCTTTACAGTTGTACTATTGTCGTGTAATTTTACAGTTATGAGCTGTAAAATTTATTGCTGTGTTCTACTGTTTGCAGTATCATACTGGCAACTGTGATCGCCAGTTTTTTGTTGTTGTTTTTATTGTTTTGTTGTTTGTGTTGTCTGCTTAACCCTCTTCAGGACTTTCATGCTGCCATATGTAGAAGGTCTTTCGGGGCCCACTGGACCCCAAGAAAGAATATGTGCTAAATACTTGTTGGTATTCTTTATAGACTTTTATACTATGTTAAACACATTTTCTGATAAGTTGACATATTTTTGGATTCAAATGCATGACAAATGTCCCTCATTTTATATTTAAAAACCAAACTTTAAAAATAAAAAAAACAGTACCTGTCACCTAAACCAAATGGCCTGGGGTCCAAAAGACCCCAAAAGTCCTGAATAGGGTTAACACTGTAACTAGACTTTCCAATAATGTACTGTATACTTCTATAGTGTTATCACAGTAATCAACATTAACTATAGTTTCCTATAAACGATAAAATTTCTCCTTTTTTTTTTTCCACCTTCTTCTAGAACA
This sequence comes from Stegastes partitus, assembly GCF_000690725.1. Classification (NCBI taxonomy): domain Eukaryota; kingdom Metazoa; phylum Chordata; class Actinopteri; family Pomacentridae; genus Stegastes; species Stegastes partitus. The sequence continues at coordinate 43,099 of NW_007578737.1, forward strand.
TACAAACTGTGAGTTGCAGACATATACCATAAATATAATGTGACTTTAAACTTTATGCTGCAGACCTCAGATTTACCAGCTCTGTGTAAGATTTTTAAAAATCATATACCACTAAAACACCTGAAACAATAAAGGATAAAGCCAGTTATTTTTTTATAGAAAAGGAACAACTTGTAATGTAATAAACATATTTTACAAACCAAGTAAAATGTATTTCAATTACGATGAAGAAAAGACAAATGTGTTTTCTAAAAAATGGCCTGTCTCAGGGCATTAGTGTAAAGTTAGTGATAATATTCTTAGAAATTCAGTTGCTTCTGTTGTGTGAAAACTTTTTAATGAATTTACACCATAAATCTTTACAGTCATTCTTGCTTCACAGATTTCACAGGTTTTAACAGTATTCTGGAAAAAAACGCACACTACTGTTAGAACGTATTTTATTACAGTGTGGGCTTGAATAAGGTATTGTGTTCAACAGCAGCATGTATGGAAACTATACATGTGGAGAGAAGAAAAAACCGTGCTTTCCTTTCTCTCATGAAATGATGAGCACCGCCTGAGGATTTGAAATCAAACATGTTTTGTCTGCTACTCACTCGCAGTTTACACCTCAACACACCTCAGCACACCTCAGCGCACTTCAACGCCGAGTGAGTTACGATGCTCGGGCACGCCTGTGGGTGAGGGAGGCAGACAAACCCAGAGAAGGAGGGGAACCCGAAGAAAAGAAATAATAATAATAACAATGCAGTTTGGGGGGAAATTCGCACAAACAGAAACGTGGAGAGAAGAAGCAGAAGAGGAGAGGAAGGTGGGATAGGGAAGAGGAAAAAAAAAATGGAGGGGGGGGTGGCGGATCGACATGGGGAAGACATGAGGAGTGAGTGAGTGAAGAGCTGAAGGAGGGGAGGATGAAGGGAGGAAGGAGGGAGGAGGTGGTGGTGGTGTGGGGGGGGGAGGTTGCTTCCTGTCGCCATTCTTGCCTGCCCACATAGACAGACCGAGAAAGAGAGCGAGAGGGAGAATATCTGGGCGGACTGCAGGCCACATGACATTCTCTCTGGGTCCCTTTGCTTTTCCTCTGCGCCGAGTGATGTGCTCCCTCCCCTCCCTTCCCGTTCCCTCCCCCTCTCCCCTCCCTTCCCCTGCCCTTCAAAGCTTCGACATGTCATCTCCTACCACAAAAACAGAGGTGGGAAGACTTGCTGGCGCTACCGCTGCCTCAGGGTGTCTGGCACTAAAGCTGACTGCAAATACAGCAGGGAGAGGAGGAGGAGGAGGAGGAGGAGGAGGAGTGAAGAGACAGAGAGAAAGACAGAAGGAGGGAGGGAAGGAGGAAGAAGAAGAAGAAGAAGGAGATGGAGACAGAAAAACTCAAAAGAGAGACAGAGATAGAAGCGGGACAGTGTGCATTAAACAAGACTCGTAAAGCCCTGGGCATCAAAGTGTGTGTGTGTGTGTGCAGAGGAGCTGTTATTAAAGGTGGAGCGCTGCAGATGACTCCTGTCTGTTTTCTAAAGTGACACTGCTACAACCGCACTGTCTGCCTCCTCACACACAAACAGCAGCTGACTGACATTTATGAAGAGGGATTGAGGGGTAAAAAATCTCAAACTATAATAGGGGGGGGGGACCTCTCAGAGCCCTTACTAGCTGTGTGGCCCGTCCCACAATCAGAACCGCAGAAAACACAATGCTAACCCAGAAAGGTCCAACAAATGGGATGAATTGTACTAATGTGAAATGTATGCGTACCGCAGGCTTATAATTGAATATATCTCCCCCAAATGTAATTTTCTCCGGGACGCTGTAATATTTCCCGCGACTCTAAACACCACAGCACGGACGGCCGTTCCTCGCGAATAAGCGATTCCAGGCCAACTGTTTGCAGCTCGGATACCACGAAATTTGCAGATTGATTTAAGGAGCAATTATGCACTTGGCTTTTGAACCTCTGAGGGTTTGGGAATGAATTGGTGAATGGCTCCTCGACAAAGTAAGCACATCTGACCGAAAGAGGCCTCGCCATAGGCTGAGAGTGTCGAAGAAGCCACAAGAGCCCAGCAAACAAGAACATCAGTAACAGGGCTAATTATGGGCCTCTGGGGACCCGTGGGTTCTGACCTAAGAACCAACAGATGAGCAGTGTAGAGAGGCTGGGAAAAGACAACAAACAATCATGCTGAGACGGGGAGATCCGATATATTAATGACCCACGAACAGAGTAGATTTAAAGGGAATGTTTGACATTTTGAGAATACTTGAGAAGGCTAATGCCACTCTGACGCTTGATGCTAAATATCAGGTCATCACGTCATACTGTAATTACCACTTGAAAATAGCATTCATGTCAACATCCAAATCATAATTATGACTGGGAAATTCTTTTTTTTTTTTTCCGGAATGCATCCAACTTGGTGCGAGAAAGCAGGGAAGTGCCAGCGAGGCTAAACATGGTGTCCCACATTGGCGAAAACTGTGCTGTCAAAGGTAATTAAATTCTGAAAGTTTGCAGTTAAACAAACGCAACTCAGCTTTGTCCAAATTACATTTACAGTATTTATAGCAGTTTTCGTGGTGGGTAAAAAAATGATGTTCTTTGGGGAAATGCAGCCAGCTGAAGCCTCCAGTAGATGAGTGAGGAGAAGCAGCGCAGGAAGACCGGCAGCTGCCACCTTCACTTGTCCAATAATGTGACGCTCACAAGTCATTAACGTGGGAGTCTTTCCGATCATTACCTTCCTCATGACGGGAAAGCGACACGATGAGGGGAAAGAGTCCCATGTACGATTAATGGCTACACTGTAAAAGAAATCTGTAATTTCACATATATTTACAATTTTATTTTATGTTTTTTATGTAATGAGAATACCAATAAAATAGACATACAGAAATAAACTGTGCATTTACATGTCTAATGTAGAATAACATTTAAAACCTGTTACTGTGAAAAACAATTAAATTCACATTTTGTAGATCTCATTTATTTCCTTTTTTATTTCAAACTGTTAATTCAAGTTTACGACTGTAAATATATTTATAAAATTAGATACAATATGTGATTCATTTAAAAAAAATTGAAATGAGGAACATCTTCTATAATTACAAAAGTTTTCACAAAGACAATATTTTCCTTAATGTAATTTCATCAGTGAGTAATATCTGTAAACATTGTCATCTTTCAAAATACAGTTTTTATCATTAGGTCTATCTATCTATCTATCTATCTATCTATCTATCTATCTATCTATCTATCTATCTGTCTATCATTATTAGATATAACAGGTAATTTCTATGTTTTTACAAATGTAAATATCCTTCCTCAAATGCAAAAGTAAAGCTACTAAATGCATTTTAATTTTTAAAATGACTATTTTTTTTCTCGTTATTTTACATTTTTTCTGACACACTAAATTCAGAAATATCACCAATTTTAACATTTTTTTAACAATGTACCGCAGCAGCATAATTTAACAAAACAGTAACTTTTATCTGTGGAGTTGGACGTTTAAAGGTTATGACTGTTTGAGACATCCATGTTTGCTTTTTTCCAGCACTTCTGTACTTCTCGGCTAGGAAAAATCCAACTTCTTTTGTTCTAATTATGACGAGGATGTTAAAGTACAAATGGGAAACTGGTCCCTCCAACACCAGCAGTTTGTCTAAAAGGTAAAAGACAGATGAGCAAAAAGTCAGGAGGAAGGGAAGGCCTGGTTTTGTCCACAGCTTAATGCAGAAGTTGATCAAGAATAGACAGGCACAACTTCAACAACCCAGTGTGGAAGCTTTACATGTTCTGATAGGACGATGTTGTCCTTAAGTCCTTAACGCTGAGTCTTGTAACCTGTCGGCCATCTTGCTAACGCCTCAAAGCGATTTCAATCATCACTGTAATATAACATTTATAGAGTCACCAGTTCAAATGTGACTCAAAAAACATGAACGTTTGCTCCTAAATACGGTTTTATACGCATTTGTGTCTGTTTTATGACTTCACGTGTCTATTAGTGTGTAACAACCTGATTAGCTGAACACTTCACAGTTTGATGTTACAAAGCAGACAACTGCCTTTTGGGAACGACATGTTTCATACAACTACCATCTTTGGCGAATTCTCCCACAGATTTATATTCAGGATTCTGTAAGTGGTGTAAGTTTCTTTATAGCATCAGTTCCCTTCCTTCTCAGGCTTTATGCTAAGCTAAATTAGCCAACTGTGGGCTGTAGCTTCAGAATTACAGCAGTGTGGTAACATATCTTCTTATCTAAATGTCTCCCAGAGGGCAAATCAGCCTATTTTCTTTAATATCAACCAGTTCTTATAAGGATAAACAATCAAATCCAGTTCACAGAGTAACGTAAACTCCTTTAAATGCCAACTGCATGGACTTGACCTACATATCTGAAGGCCAGCATGCAGCACTAGTAGTACTTTTCCTCCCAGTGAGAGAATACCATTCGCAATTACAGGAGTGCCAAGACGCTGCAGCATAATAGCTCAAGTATCTAATATAACCTGTAGTGTAACTCAGTGAGAGCGCTCATTTGAAACAGTTAAAGGTCAGGACACAGTTATTTCCAAGCTATTCAGAAGGACTTCTTTTTGAACACGTTGCAAGATTTGTCACAACTCTGAGGAAACGTTGCTATCTGTGAGAACATCTTGGAGAGTCATGGTGTAACACAAACCCCCCCTCCTCCGCCTCCCCATTGTGAATTTGCGTCACTTCAAAGCCAAGAAATCAGCTGCTTCCAACACGGGCCTCTCAGCGAGAATCTGCTGCTGTTTGAGGAAGCTCCAGTGAATCTCTGCCACCTGACATCACCGCAAGAACACTGCGATAAGACAAGACACACAACCTGCAGATGTGTGAGGCGGCGGAATGCCTTTATCAGCCATCAATGACAGAATCGCTCTTCACCGTGTGCCAGTTGTGTAAAGAAAACGCTGCCATGAAGCACAGCCAAGCACCTGCGTCTTCTCAAGAGAAGGTCGACATGGCATCGGTCTGGTGTTTCCTGGTGTGGTGGAATCAAACGCAGCTAAATACACATCTCCTTTCGGTCCAGCCAATCCCATGACACCAGCCTGTCTCGAACTCCTGGATGCATGGAGACAGAACCACCACAGTACCAGCCTGAAGCCCCCAGTCTGAGCATGCAAAGGCAGACAGTGGTATTTCATTCTCAGAGAGCCTTGAAGAGCCAAATTTATGCCTCTCTAGAGAAACCACACTAAAGTGCCACAGGGCACCAAACGGGAAAAACAACTTGGGGAACAAGAGGCTAACTGCAACAGTTAAAACTTCTAACATAATTTATAGTTACATGTACACAAGGTTGCACCGCCTACCATTGTATGGATGGAATCTGTCATACAATGTCTGATCTGTTCTCGTGTGTGATACTCCAACATGAAAATGATCAGAGTCCAATCGTAAAGATTTTATTTTTTATAGATTTGTTTGCTTCGTGTCTCAGTCTGCTGAGACACTGGACTGGTTAAAAGTAATGATAATAAAATAATTAGCAGATTAGTAGAATTTCCTAGTGATGGTATTGTGATCCTAATTTTGCAGCTTTCTGACACTGAAAGTGTTTAAATCTGTTTTATAATTACCTACATTGTGGTCGGAGCAGATGTTATTACGTAAAGTCTTTCTTGATTTATGTAAAAGTAGCATTTTTTTTTCACTTAACAGGGATTATTTAATGCCAGATCACTCTGAACAACAACAAATAGAAAATATATCTTTGTGGTGGTACTTTTTCTTTTTTCAAATGGATGAATGAACCACAAAAATTAAAGACAAATCATAATATATGTCACATTACCCCCAACTAAAGCACGACTTGCACATTCTTTCTTTCTTTCTTTTTTTTTTTTTTTGAATATGTCAGTAAAACAGACAAAACAAGCCCAACAAGAGCAACATAAATTCATTAAGACATTAAAGTGCTGCTGAAATATCTCCAGTTGAGGTGGCGGCAACGTTTCAGCAGCAGCTCTGTGGGGTTTGGGGCCTTGATTCTATGTGCTAGACAACACTGCCACCTCCTGGATCACATGTTCACTTTGTTCTGTCGGATCCCTTTTCAGCCGATCCCTGAGGCACAGCTGGTTAATATTAAGGCAGTTAATTCAACAGTCATGAAAGTTATAATTCAATTTGCTGTTGAAACTTCTTCAGAGAGACTTGACTCAGATGCATGATCATCCGGGAGGAAGTAGTTTGTGAATAAAGCGGTTCATAGATTTCCCTAATGACATCTGATGATTTTATGTGCCATGTAATTCTCAATCATTTCATTTAACTACATTTAAGCAAATCAATGAAAACTAATATCTCCAAGCGGTAGTAGAAAGAGACGGAAATTACAGTGGCAAATTGTCCAGCTGGCAAGAATTTGTACTGAATACTTGGTGATCAGGGTAGAGGCACCCATGTGGTGTGTGACCTCAGCACTCTGGTATCAGTAGCCAACATTTATCCGACAGCTTGAGATACGCCAAAGATAAGAATTTTAAAGGTTGACAACATAACAAGCTTTTGAATACAAAACACTGCTAAAGTCAGATTAAATCAGTGGTTTCCAGCCTTTTTGGACTGAAAAAAAAATCAGTGTGTAGGTGAGTTCACGTTTCATTTTCACTTGTTAACAGCATCAAACAGTGTTTTTATCCTCCAAACTTGGAAACAGATTGTTGCTCTTCTTTCCTCAGATTTCTCTCTTCTGT
>NW_007578737.1:50614-76146 GCF_000690725.1 Stegastes partitus
TGCTCAAATTGCCCAAATTGGGACAATAAAGACTTTCTAATCTAATCTTGTCTAATTCTAAGTAGTTTTTGCTCTACATCTTTCTTACTCTGTCACATTTCTGTCTGCACTCGCCAGACTGACCAGCTCCAATAAAGCCCACTTAGCCCCATGAATGGACTAATTTGTCTGCATTAAGATGGATCAAGATTGTGTGGAGATAGGGGGGGACTAGCAGCCTTTAAGCTGCTCTGTCAGGCTCAGGGATGATGGTATCAGTCCTCCGTACTAAACTCACCACAGCGGAACATCTGCTGAGCTCGACTCATCATGATAACACAGTGTCTGTCAACAGCAGCCCTCAGCTCAGCCTCTCCTCAACTGCTTTTGTCAGGTTGCGCCATCTTGTGTCGTTTATGTGTGTGTACCTGCAGTTTTTCTTGGGAGAGATTTTAAAACTAATGTCAGCTGTCTGAGGAAAGCAGCGGCGGCCCCAGTCACTGGAGAATATGGTGGCATTTTATAAAACATATGAATACAGTTACGTAGCTCACCAACAGAAAAGATGATGGTTTCTATTAGTTCAAACCACTAAGAAATTATGCACAGACACTGTATGTTGTATCTGTCATGTCCTATTTCCCTGCCTGAAGATGATCAGCAGGCTGTGTTTTAGTGGTTAAATAAGGTATTGCTACAGCTGAGTTATGTTTAAACATAATAGAACTTTAAGATGAAGCAGATAAAGAGGATTTCCTTGGAAACACCAAACACACCATGTGAAGCTCTCTAGAGTGTAATTGTTTTACCACTGTAGAAAGCTTGCTCCAGAGCCAGACATGACATTAAATAACTCACAGGCTGAGTGGTCCTCACCAGCTACCAAAGCTACGACATTAAAACCACTTACCTGATAGGACTCTACAGGACCTATGAAGATGTCCTGTGGTTTCAGGTACCAAGACTTTAGCTGCACATCTCTACCGTACTGTAAGTTGTGAGTCGGGGCCTTCGAGGATCGAACTTGTTTTTCACTACATCTTGATTGATTGGAATGAGATCTGGGGGATTCTGAGGTTAAGTCAACACTTTGAAGTCTTTGTCGTGATCCTAAAACCGCTCCACAACAATGTTTGCAATGTGACAGGGAGCATTTTCCTGCTAAGGTTTCCCATCTGGAGAGTCACACCAGGATGTCGTCTTCCCATAACGCATCCTTCTGACATCTCTTGCCCCAGTAAATAATGCACATACACCACATGTTGTAAAAGAAGACATGATTCTTCAGACCAGGCCATTGCTTCATGGTCCTTTTCTGATGCTTACACTGTAGGTGTTGTCGGTGGTGGTCAAGGTTCAGAAATGTCACTCTGGCTGGTCTGCAGCTACATTCTGACACCTTTATGTAATAACTGGCATTAAGATTTCCAGCAACTATAGTAGGTGTCTAAGACCCTGGTAGCTGGTGTACCAGTTGTCCTTCCTCGGACCACTTTTGAGTCAAGACTAAGCCCAGGAACATCCCACCAGACCTGCTTAGTTTGGAGATGCTCTGACCCACTGTGTAGCCAATACAGTATGGTCCTTATGAAAGTCACTCAGATCCTCAGGCTGTCCATTTTTCCTGCTTCTAACAAATCAACTTCAAGAACTGACCGGTGCCACCCCTTGACAGGTGCAATTTCAACAAGATATTCGATGCTGCTCACTTCACCTATCAGTGGTTAAAATACTACGGCTGATCAGCATATATGCAAAATGAGCCCTTTAATACCTCGACACGAGATTTATACGTCAACCACTTGAGGAATCACGTGTTTGAAGGTGAAGCTGAAGCTCAGACACAGCACCCTGCAGCAAATGGCCATCAGTGAGCAGTGCAGATCCTGAAACGCGCTACACCCTGCGTCACATGGAAACACAGCGTCCTGTCATTACAGGAGCTCTTTGTGACTCAACCATTTCATATGCAAATGCCGTGCCTCTGATTTCTTTTGATTCAGCCCTCCTCGTTGGCTGTGGGTCAGACCACGCGCACACGAGGGCTGTTCAGGTGTAATTGCCTTTCAGGGCTAATTGTCCCGGGCTCTTCTTGCTTTTAGAAGCACCTGTGTGTGGATCAAAGCATTTGATGTGTGTGTCAGCTTTGTTTCAAGTGGGTGTCCTTACAGCACACAGATTGTCAAGTAATTGGCTCTCCAGATATTTCTGTGGCCAGAGTGTTGAAACAAGAGCTCACCTTTTATTAAAAGAGAGCATTTAAATGGCTAAGTAAGTAAAGATCATGAAAAGGTTTAATAACAGTGTAATTGTCTGGAGATGGAGCGTAAATAACCCAAGTGAGATATTGGAAAAATCAGAAAGGTTCAATATTGGGCCACTGGTTCATCGCCCTCAGTTCACTGGTTATATGTTAAATCGTAATAAATCAATGCACGTCTAATTTCGCCCATTTGACCTTAGTGGTCACATCTGTGTTTTCCTGCTCAGCAAACAGAGAACTTGCAATTCACCAAGTCAATTGGCTAACCAATAAAACCTTCAAAGGAGATGGTTATATTTGCAAAGCTCAAAGACCCGACGTGTCCTGCCCTCTTCCTCGCTGATATCAAAGAAACATATGCACATCACAAGGTCACAAATGAGCAAGCGGAGAATATTTTTAGGCCGACAGCAATCCAGATGTCTAATAAAACTGGAAATGAAAGATGAGCATGTCGAATGTCAATATTTGAGTTTTAATATTACTGAGCATGTGGGTTTTTTTTTTTTTTTCTTAGGCCTTTTCCCCGCCAGTTAATTTTTTGGGTGACATCCAAGTAAAGACGAAAGGTTGTAGCAAAACCTGTTGAAAACAATCTTTGATTTACTGTGTAACAAAGCATTTATAGGGAAATGCTACAATTTTTACAAATGCTGTAATATGACCAGTTGGTAAATTTTCAAATCCAGTGGAGGCGAGTGCGTTACCATGCCTGGAGGGGAGGGGTCTAGTGGCAGCAGAGGTATAAAGGCACCCTGGATAGAGTTGGGACACATAACTAATACTGGATCGCATCCTGCCGACATCATTTTTTAAACGTATTTGTAGCCGTTTATAGTCAAAAAAAACAACCAACCACTGAAGAAACTGAAGAGAAACAGAACTTGTCCTTGATGAAAAATGGATACCTGGAAGTTCCAGCTTGCTGTTGTGGCTTTCTGTGCTTTAGTGCAAACCTATCAGGGACTGTCAGGTTGCGCAGAAGAGGAGAGAGGGTTGTCCAAAGACTGGCAGGTGAGAAACACTAATTTATTGTTATAAAATAAAATTTAAAAGAAAAAAAAAAGCATAGAATACCACTATGGACAAATCATGATTGGATGATAAATGTATTGAAATGTCTGCTTGATTTATGGTTTAACCAGTAAAATCAAGGTACTACATTTAGGGAATAGTTGTAAATTAAAAAAAAAAATAATAATAATAATAAAACTTTATTTTTTCGTTTCTGGCAGGATGAGCCACTGGAGACTGTTCTCACCAACCCAGTGGACAGTCTGATCAAAAGATCCAAAGCCCTTCGCTTCTATGGACTAATGGGGAAACGATCAGGTTGTCTTAACAGCATCCCTGCATGAACATTGTTTTTGTCTCTGTATGTGTACAATTTGTGTTTCAAATTTAAATTTTTCTACAAGTTTGTGGTAAAGAGGATGAATGGGCACGTGCATGATGTTGTTTTTTTTCCTTTACAGGTAAAAAGAAACCTTTTCAAGTAAACAGACGTAAGTAGCGCCACTGAAAAAACTGCAATTTTCTCTAGAATGCAACCATTTTTCAAAACAAGTAATGCACATTGAACTTCTGTTCCAGCAGCGTCTTAAACTGCTTTCATCTTCTTATATCTGTAGGAAATAAAGGAGAGACGTTTGTGGGTCTCATGGGAAGGAGCATCTCCAGTGGTGGTAGGTTAAAAAAAAAAACATTTAAAAAAAAATGCAGAAACATAACGTAAAATATCAAGGCAGCTTTATTGATATTAAAAATATCAAATTGCTAATACACATTAAACAGCTATGATTAGAAGTACAAGGCAAAGACAGTCCTGTTAAAATGTTTTCTGTTTATTACAGAATCTTTAACCAGAATAGTTCCGTCTGCAACAACCACTGCGATCCATGTTTCGGAGAAACCACACAAGCAAGGTATGATTGTATCAGTATAAAAACCTGAGGTTGTTTTATTTCTATGTGCATTCTTACAGTGGTGTTGTGTTCATTTTATCTATTTTTTTTTTAATATTCTCAGCAAATTAAAAATATCTGAGTTTATTTTTTTCCACTATTTGGCAGGTTCACCAGAGGAATGGATCCAAATCTTGTATTGATGGAGCGAAAAAAAGCAAAAACAAAACACATCATTATGATCTATACAATTTTACACCAACCAAAGACGTTACCATAAATCATACTCCTAGAAATACACCCTGCTTATAGTTTCAATTCATGCTAACAATTATTGTATTAATCCCAAACAAGAACAGCTACCATCTTCAAAATGCACATTGCTTGTAAGAAATAAAAAATAACCTGTAAATGCTGCCAAATACCGGTATGTATTTTTTTGCACGAGCAAAGCAAAACATTCATGTTATCCACCACAATGGACAGTTTATCATTTAACATTCAGCGCTAAGTAGACGTAGGCAGTTTTCAACAAAGAGGACAGACTCTCTACTTGTAACTGTTTGAGTTAAATCAATCGATGTGGAACGTACGACGCTTGAAGTAGAAATAAAAGTAAAATATAAAAATAAAAAAAGTTTTTTGTGACACAGATAAGCAAAAAATAAACAGGGTAAAAATGTGAAAGAAAAAAAACAACACTGGTCTTTGTAGACAGTTCATAGGTCTAGGCTACTTGTGGCTGGTGAGGCTGGAGGTGAATTTATTCAGTAGCCTGAGAATCTTAGTGCTTATGTCCCTTTGGGAGGGGTCCATTTTAGCGAGCTTGGGTCGATGGTTTTGTTGCTATTGCCTCGTTTGATCTCCTTTGCTTTCCACTCATCAATCAGGTCCTAGGAAAAACAATCATAAGGCCAAATGTCAGATGCAGGGATGAGCTTCAGCAGGTTATGGCAAAAATGATGATGTTTGTTTTATTACACTTTCAGATTTTACTAAATGCTGCACTGCTTGTACTTCCACATTTTGCTACATCTGTCCAAATCTCTGCCATGAAAAAGACTTTAAATAAAGGTTTTCACAGTGCATCATCTGGAGGTAAAAAATAAATCAATAAAATACTACCACAAAACTCTTTACAGTAAAGTAGAGGTTAGCTAGGCAGCTGTGTGCAGAGACTCCTACGGTCTCGACTTTTAGTCATTCAGTCACAGCAATTCCGACAACGTGTGACCAAAAATGACATTGAAAAGAGTAAAATAAGACATTCTAGTTATTTTATCTACAGGGTGAAAGAATAAAACACCATTACTAATGCAATAAAAATAGAAATATGTAGACTAAATCTTGACACTTTGCCACAATAATATTATCTTGATAATTATCCACTGTTTCCTCTTAGGTTGTACAAAAGGAAACTTACCTGTCGCTTCAATACTAAATGCTTTCCTTTCCAATACTTCAGCATCTGAAGAGACTGCAGGGTGCTCACAATGTCCACCGGATTGACCGCAGTTTCCTGACTGATTTCTGTGCATCAACCAAACATTAAAACGATAAATATTTTTGTTGTATGTGTGTCTCCTTTTTTACCTGGAAATGAACCCTCTAATGTGTTTCATCCATCCTGACACTCAGCCATATTTTAAGCTTCCACATGAGAGCGACTCCGGTGGGAAAACTGAATTATGAGGAGTGTGTTCTCACTGACCTTTGATGGAGATCTCTTTGCCTTGAAAGTTGTACATGTATCTGAGTAACACCTCCTTCCAGTAGCTGCGGTAGCTGATGAGGCCCAGGTCAGACAGAGGTCTCTCTGGTGAGCCCACCTTCTCCTCCACTTTGGACAGCAGGTAACCTAAACAATGCACAGGATGGTCAGCAAGAAGAATCCAAATTCGAGATTTCAATAAAATCTGCAAACAGACCAAAAACACTCCTTAAATAATGCTGGTTTAGTGAGGTCATTGCTTTTGATGGAGATAATCAAGTGTATGCTGGATTGATTAATTGACTGTTAGGACAGTTTGACACAGTAAACATTCGAGAAATGAGGGAAAAATGTGACAAAGTGTATACATACTGAAGTCAATGAGCATCTTTCCAAAGCCTTGTCTCATGTACTGTGGCATCGTCAGGATACAGGACACATTGTAGTTCAAGAAGGAATTCTTCTCCTTTAAGTAATACAAACAAAAAACATTATAGATACTTCTGCATGTTTACATAATTTAAAGAAACTATAACCCTTGCACGGGTACATTTCTGGTGTCTACATGTAACATTAATCTCCCCTGGTTTTCTCTTACCTTAGAAAAGTAGCCCACTAAATGGCAGCCAGTGTTGTCGGCTTCAGTCATGACATAGAAGAGAAAAGGCTCCACGTCGTAGTAAAGTGTCTTGTGGTCCAGGAAAAGCTTGGCAAGTAAACACAGGTTCTGGCAGTAGATCTGGAGATAAAATGGCACTGAATTACTTTATTGTAGCAGCTTATTTGATTGTCCTAAAAGCATGACATCACCTTTTACGATGCTTGCTTTGGAGAAGTTTACATCGCCGTAAACGATCTCCCACTAGAGACAAAATCAACACGACCTACCTTATTCTTCTTGCCGTCAACTTCGAACACAGATATGGAGCCCTTTCTGTACACCTCGTCTCCTGGAGGATGCTTCCATACACACTTAGCCTGAGAGGACACGTGACAAAACATGTGGTAAATACTTTCATTTTAATGCCACAGTTAGGCGATGTCATACAAGTTCTAAGCGAGGACAGTTTCTGTGCCTGTAATGTGTTCAGGGGTTAGGAAAAATAACAGAGGTAAGGCGGGGTTGATCAACAGAAGAAAGGAACAAACTGAAAATAAAGATGGCTTAGCGAGCAGTAGGATACAGCGGAATCCACACATTAACTTGAAAGGTCCAACTGGCAGAACATGTCATTGTCTACCCACTGTTTCCTCAGTCAGAACTGGCATTTAACTGAGCTACAGTGTAGACACCATTTTTATAAATAAAGTAGGTCTTCCTAGTAGGGTTTCCTAGGACTGTATACAGACAATAACATATTCTTGCTGTATACACAAAAGTATTTCCCATAGACATATAATGAACTATTGTCAGATCTGAAAAGGGTTTTTTTTTTAAATAAAACTTCAAGTCATATCTCACCATGTGTCTTCTGAGAATAGTTTGGCTCTTCATGTACTTGAGACAGAATTCGCAGACGTAGAGACGACCCAGACGTGCGTACTCCTCAGGATAGGGCGAGTGGTACCAGGTGTCCAGCTCGTAGCGGCCAAACAGGATGGTCTTGATCATGTTACTGCCCTCAGTGATCTGACCCTGGATACGCAACTTCTCCTGAAGGACGGATGGCAGAATGGAGAACGTTGTGTGTTACTGGTGGTTTCAGAACCAATATGTGTGATTCGGTTATCCAGAATAAACAGAAATTTAACTGTGGAAACAGAACAATACTAATTACGGTCAATGTCTTTGTAGCTAACATCAAAAGGAGTACCACTTAACAAAGGTTCACCACACACTCCTGCCCCAGTTATATTTTCATCTAATTCTTTAAAAAGCAAAATATGTATTTCTTGCAGGTGTGACACGGCTATAAAACCCCTCATTACCAGGTCTTCAGACGCACGGGCCTGGGCTTTCCTGAACAGCTCCAGGTCATATTCACTGGTGATGTTCTCCAGCAGCGGCTCTCTGGTGTTGCCATGTGTCTGCCGATGGTCCTGTGGACCAAAGCGAAAGACAAATAACAGATGAGACATCCAAAAGGCTACAAGGCAGCAGGTGGACAACTGCATGTTGGACTGCTGCTGATGTACCATGTGCTTTTCTTTCTGCTCCTTCTGCAGGCCAGAGTTTCGCCCCTTCCTCAGCTCAGCCACCTGCTCTTTGTATTTGCTCTGTTTGGATGTTGGTGTCTGGAAATCAAACATAAAAGTAGACTATTCAGTTTCATGGTAATATGAGAAATGACAAATAACAATTAAAACATGACTCAAATAATTAGATATATTATAGAACCATAGACACAACAATTATATATAACTTTCACATATTTGCTGTTAAAAATTTAAATAATGTGACTAATGTGATGTCAGTCATTGCAAAAGCAGACTCACCTGATGACGAGTCGCATGGCGTGAGTTGCTTTCCTCCTGTGCCTTCACCTCCTCTTCCTGTTTCTCACGACTGATGGCTTTTACCTGACAATAAAGCATCAAGTGTGTATTAGAACTCTTGTTCTCTCTGACACCGGGACAAGCTGCAGCTCACAATGCCAAACATTTTATCCAGTTTGCTAGACCTTAACTTATGATATGATAGCACTCATAGCTTGATGTTGGGTGTGTTTCCAAGTTGCTATAAACCTTTGGCTTTAAGCTTGAGCTTCTCACTTGCTAAAATACTCTGATTAGTTAAGCTCTGTGTCCAGTAACTTCTTTATAAAACCTCTCATTCACATTCTCTGCTCAGCTCGTCTCTGTCACCTCTCTCTCTCTGACACTGCAGGCATCAGCACAGGAAAAACACAAAGAAAACACGATTACTCAGCGATGCTGTTAACAACGTGTTAGGCTGCCTTAAATCCACCATGCAACATGTTAAAGTCTGAACTCGTGGCATTTATTATAACCTAAAGGTGACCAGCCTATCATTGATGCTATATTCAGGAACTGAAATGCTGCATACTGGGACCCTTCAGATTCTGTGACCAGCAACCTGCAGGTAGCGTCACATACACAGCGCATGCTAAACACCGACTAATTTAACTGATGTTCAGTGAATGATAATTATCTTCATTTTCACTCTATTGTTTTTTATTTTATCTTTTGCAGCTGCAGCACATGTCCCAGTGAGGAGCAAGCACCTTTTTCCCTTGCAGCAAAACGAAAAATGAAGCAGCACATAGTTATTGAATGTCACAGGGCGGTGATAAATGTGTGGTGAAAACCCTACAAGCACAGTCGAACGTCCATGGTTTGGTCTGATAGGAAAGTACTGTAGTTTCTATCAGTCTCAGTGACTTCCTTATTCCTTAATTAGTCTGGAAATCACAACTGAAACCAACTGGGTTATTAATGTAACTAGAAGACGCTGGGTACTTTAATATCTTCTGTCACATAAAAATGTTGGAAATTGCCTTGTTTAATTGTGGCAGTGTGAAATAGAAATAGCAAATCACTCAACTATCATAAAGATTTTATGGTAAATATTAATGAACAAATATAATTATGATAATTATTGTATGATGAAGGGGTTAAAACAATGACAGACGATAAAGGACGACTGCATTACATCACACAGTGTTGGCTTTCCCAGCCAAATGCTACCAACATGCAACTGAAATATACAATCATAACTTCAACTACAAGATACAAAAATCAAGGATGATCAAGGAAACCCTAACCTTGCATTCATCAGCAGACAGATTGTGGTATAGAGGGCAACCTGATACAGCAAAATGACGTTCATGTTTCCCCGTTAGGTGACCTGGGAAGTTGGAGACAAGGAAAGTTTTAATATTAAAGCAACAACAGAATACAAATCATGTTCCATATGCTCAACAAACAGACAGTGATACTCTTGGAAAGCCTACGAGTAAAATGTGCAAAAAGGCTAAGAATTTTACCGAGAGAATTACACCCTGGAGTCGGGCATTTCATGTTGAAGTTGTAGGTTTCGTGACAGCGGCGGCGCTTGGGTCGATGGGAGAGGTCCTTATCGGAGTCTCTGTTGGCTTGGTCTTTGGATTGGCTCTCATCGTGAGAGGCATTGGGGCTGGAGATGTCCAGTTCAGATTCAGAGGAGGGTGCATTTCCCGTGGGCGTCAACGGTGGAGATTCATCATGGTCTGCAGCTCGCTTCAAGTCCGGAGTGTCTGACGGACAAGAAGTCAAACCCCCATGATCATAAACAACTGAGATTCGGAACACTGTGAAAGGCTTTGTGTTTGTATTTATAAGATATGTTGACCAACCCTGAGAGCTTTGGCTAAGGCGAGTGGAGGCTCTGGTGAGGCGCTGTCTCTTGGGCATGTTTCCATCACTTTCTGAACTATTGGTCTGTTCTCTTTCAGCGGAGGAGTCAGAGTCTTCAGTTCCATCTGAACCACTCCCAGCCATGTGTCTCTATCAGGGGGAGAGAAAAAAATTATTAAGTGGCGCCTCATCCAAAATAACCTAATCATGGTGCAGAAAAAAATGGTGAAGATCATGTGCCATGACAAAAGTCTGTGATGTCAATTAGACATGACAACAGTTGAGGTCTGTCTTGCACAGCGTAATTAATTAGGATCACAAGTATTCATTATCACTGAATCTGTAGCAATGGGATTATTATGTAACAAGAACTGACTTCTTCCAGCTAACTCTGTAATCATATTTTCAGAAAGGCCACAATCAGCTGTTAGCTCTCTGTTAGCTGGTTTTTTACAAACGGCTTAACAGCTGTTACTAAGGCTAGAGTGAAACTACCAAACAAATATACTTTCCTAAAGTTAGCATTTGGTACAACTAGTCAAAAAGTCTTACAGTTACTAGTCAAGGCAGCGTTTTACACGACAAATTAGAGAGCGTGGTTAGCGCCTCAACCTATTATTATTGTTAGCTTAGCGTGTCACCTTAGCTAAGCTGCTCCCGTTTTCTCATACAGCTAATAGCCTGTGGCACCAAACTGCATTAACAAATCTGGCATTTAAGATGTACAGCCTTACGATTGGCTTTATTATCAGTATTAAATTACATATCATTGTACATACCGCAGTGACTGAGGTCTTTTTGTAAATTCGGCGTACATATTATCCACAAAGAACCGTTACATATGAATAAAATCTAAGATAGTGTCTGACATTTGGCTTAGCTCCTTGTTACCGGCCAACACGGTTTAACTCACTTTAACGTTCACTAAAAATGGTAGTAAAGGCTAAATAATGACGAAGCTGTTAAAATTCAATAGACTGTGAAATAGGTTTTACTGAGGTGGACTAAGTCACTGACGTTCATGGAATATGCTAGCCCGTTAAATTGTCGGTTTGTTGAACTGAATATGGTGGACACTTCCAACAAGCTAATCACCCGCAGAATGGAGCTGAACGGTGCTAACTTAGCTAACGCTTGTGCGACCTACATTTGTTCTTACCTGTCTTCTGCGAGGCATGTTGTCCCGGGTGGCTGCTACTTCATACGGGGGTGAAGTAAGGAACAGTACAATCCAGTAAACGTCGGGAAAAAAAGACGAAAAATAGTATTTATTGTCTCCTCTGTGGCATTAGTTCATATGTACACAGCGTTGCCTGGGTCTGTCGCGCCACATTCCTCACAGACAGGGCAGAGCGTCTCGCGCTGTCCTCCAGACCAGCAGGGGGCGCCATTGTGATACACCGCAGTAAAGAAGGGCCTCACCTCCAGGAGGACGGGGTGGGAGCCAATCACCTGGTACTGCACTGAGTAAAATGTTTATGCTCACATGAAGCTCCATCCATTGCTGGGGAAGTTGGGTACAGATCAACAACGTGCTGACTGGGATTTTCTGAATCAGTAATGGATCCTTGATCAAGTAAAATATTATGTTGCAGAATAAATAACGCTAAATGAGAGAAGTAGTTTGTCTACAATCTCAAAAGAACAAACACGCCTCAACAGCCACATAGAGGTTACTTGATTTGTTTACATCCAATTTATACTAAGTAGGTGCACATTGTGTTTATTTTCCAGAAAATGTAGTTAAAGTTTATGCAAATATCATATTTATGCTGCTTAATATTTCTGAGGGCCATGAGTCACTAGAGGAAATAAAAATAATGAGATTACCTGTTTAATCAGGCTAATTACACGTATGTCTAATTTCTCAAGTTAAACAATGTGTTTATGTCTTCAATAAAGTGTCAAGATAATAAAGGGTGATGAATTGGGGCAGCAGGACGGTCTCCTATAGTCCTATGTGAAACAAAAAGTTGAGTGTTGACTTTTCATTTTTAGACTTATTTTCAGTTTTCAGCTAGTTTTTTACAGTAAAAATACTTGGTCAGGTTAAGGAAAAGATGATGGTTTGTCTGCCACATACATAAAAATAACTGACCCATTACATGTACAGTAAATTTCCCCTTTTATTTTAATTATATAGGTTTAATGTAAAGAGTTGCATTTAATACAACATTGTTTTTTGTTTTTTATCATATTGAGTCAACATGAATAAATTAAATACCTTCAGTCAGATTTGCTTTAGTTAATGCAAACTTTTACATGTACTGTGTTTGACTGTGACACTGCTCGTGAGGGTGAATGGTTGTTGCTGAGTAGTGTTTATTGGTTCTTCTGTACACAATATTTCTGCTTGCAAAGGAAAGTGAATAAAGATGGAGATGTGGCCGATGTGTCTGTGTGTTGTGGTCTGAGATTCTTGTCCTCTAGTGACCTCCAGTCTTTCTGAATGTTGCACACAGAACCTGTAATCACATATAAAGGTTGTTAAAAACACATTTCCTGATCATGATATTGTTTCCATGACTGAACTATATTGTACTGAGTGCTTATCCAGTATTCACAGTGTTGATATTTTTGTCACCCCTTTAAAAGGCACCGTTGTTGTCCCTTGTTCTTCACTGCTTTTGTTCCATTTTACATACTTGTAAACATTTAAGAGTGAAATCTGATTAATGCATACAAAAAATAACCTTAAAAGGGACAAACTGATCTGTTTTAGCGACGAATTAAAAAAGAATGTGTCCATTTTTTTGCAAATTGATAAAAGTTTTCTCATTCCCACTGATGAAATACATAAAAGTGGAAAAGAAAACTATTGGACAAACCAAATGTAGTCTCTGAAGCAGAGGTGTCGCAGTACACCGGTACTGACAAAAACTGTAAAACTAAAACAAATAAAATAATGATATCATGATCATAATAAACATATAGTATTATGAATATATTTTAGATTATAAATACTGCTATTTTTAGTGTAATTTATTTGACAGCAACACAGACCAAACACACATCAACATAAATCAATTTGACTGACAGCATTATTTGAAAAATAAAAATTAAAGGAATGATGTCCAAGTGTTGTCTCTGCATTGGCAGATGTCCCATTAGTTGACATGTTTTTCTGTTTTGAATGTTCCTGCCCCCACCTCTACCCTCTGAAGCACTCGGTCGGGGGCAGCTGAAGTATTGGAGAAAATGCATCTGCTTTCCCGAGTGTTCCACTGGCAGACTATAACGGGAGGGGAAGGGGCTGTGGCAGGCAAGTCTCCCAGCAGCTGATACCAACTGCTCTATATATAGCCTTCTGGGCCTGGCCTTTGCATTAGGACACGGAAAGAGCTGAACGAAAGAGCCACATGCTTTTTACTTTCCTGTAGTTGAACACAAAAGTAGCTTTTTGTTACGTCTAGTGCAAGAATTAGAATGAACAAACCCAAAATCGTCAGACCGGAGGAGAGGTGAGTGCTGCCTGTGCCTCGTAACAGAAGTGACTTTTCTAATTCTTCTGAAGAGGTTTCAGCCTTGAAATCATTTGTTCTTTGTGTCCTAACAGCCAGCCAGCACATGCTCTGTGGTACGACAGAAAGAAGTATGTCACCATCACCTTCATAGTTCAGAAGCCGAAAGGTGTCCAAGTTGATATCCAGGCTGACAAAGTTATTTTATAGTGAGTTTTAATGGCGTCTCGTGACCGACATCTGTCTCCTGATATTAGTCTCTGTCTTCTCAGTGTAACAAGAGTTGTTGAAAATGTAATTAACTGTCTAACAGCTCTGTTCTGTCTGTACAACAGCTGCAAGAATGACACAGATGATGTGTTCTACAATGAGCTGCACCTCTACGACAAAATCCAGATTCATGTAAGCACCAGTTTTGGCACATTATCAATTTTATATCCTGTCTACTTAAACATTTGTATTTTTATCACTTTAAAGGACTCCAGAGAAAGAGTTTACGACCGTACGATCAATGTCTTGCTAAGAAAGGTGAAGCCTGATTATGCGTGGCCTCGTCTCCAGAAAGACTCAGCAAAGGTAAGTGTTCTGTGTGTTTAAAGTCATGAGGTCCCCTACACCGTCAAACACTGGCTCAGATTCATGGGATGTATGTCTCTTTTAAGAGCTTGGAGGGAAGTCGAAATTGAAATATATTTCCCAATATTATATTATATTATATTATATTATATTATATTTCTCTCCAACATTTGCAAATCAGGTGGTGCAATTCGACATACATACCATAAATGCTTAGCTTTGCATTTTAAAAATTTTTTTTATTTGTTTTCATACTTGTCTCCTGTCTGCTCTCTATAAATGCAGCCTGCAGTTCAGCTAAAAAGTCAATGAATTTTAACATGGCACTGATGGTCATAGCTGAGTCACTAATCGCTCTCTGGTTGCAATGAGGAACACCGAATTCTTTGTTTTTTACAGAACATCATTAATGCTAATACTTGATTTTTGCCAATTTTTTCAATCAGCAAAAATCAATAAGTTTTGAATAAAGTGCCATTGATGAAATATCACAATTTAAAGGTTAGATTTGCTTTTTGTTCATGACGATATGGCACATTTTAGAAAAGAAGTTCAGGGAACTTTATAAAGTTGAAAATATGATCATTTGTTTTTGTATATAAAATGTAAATTTGTGTGATTAATTCTTTTTTCCTTGCAGCCCAGTTGGATTTCTGTGGACTTTGATAACTGGAGGGACTGGGAGCATGAAGAAGATGAGGGAAAGGAAGAGTACGACAGATACGTGGATGTGAGTGAAGTCGATGGGCTCAGTAATAAAATCAACTCAACTTTAATATTGCTTCAGATCTTAGTTCAGATTGTGCAATATTCTTTTTTTTCTGAGTGCTCTGAATTTACTTGCCTATGTGAATATTCGGCTTTGTTTTCACAGATGATCCAAGAAATGGCTGAAGGTAACAAAGGAGGAGCACCGGACATGGGTGATCTCAGTGATGTAAGTGCAGCGTTCTGGTAGTCGAGGAGTTTTTGAAATTAAATATGGAGTTGTGCCTGTAGACAAATGGTTAAAGCTGTGTTCCACAAAAAAAACCCAAATGGATTCACAGTTACAGCATTTTGTTCACTTAAACCCAGTCAAACTCTATACTGTTAGAATTCCCTCCAGTTTACAGATCTTCTGATAATTGCATGCTGTGATGTTGACCGAGAAATTAACCATTCAAACATGGACACTGACCATTTGTTCATTTTCTTCCCTCACAGTCTGACTGAAGCTTACAGCACTTCATCACCTCTGTTGGTGGCTGCTATAAAGGTGTAGCCCGGGATGCTGAGGGCATTGTTATGTTTGCTGAAGCTTGTAATTTCTGCCCAAGATTTTATGTGTTATCGTCCAATATACTGTTTACATATCATTTTATATGGCTTTATTTATTGATATTGTCCCCTGTACACTGGATTGTCATTTTAATAAAAATATGTTTTATCAACCACTTGCTTAGTGTTTCTAGTTGATGCTAGAAAAAACATAGAGAATAACAAATACTTTCACAGTTGCTTTTACAGACTTTATGTTTATTTTGTTTTTTGTGAATGTCATTTTTTGTGACCAAACCCTTGCTGAGATGGAATGACAGATCATTGATTGTGATCAACTAAACTAAATATCTGTCAATGAACATGTCAGTGGCACCAGAATGACAAGTCCTTGTGTCACTGTGTACAGAGAAGACAGTCAAATTGTTTAGTCATGTTGTCAATATAACAGTGTACTCGGGAGAGATGTTCTGATGTAAACTATGGCCAAAGTTTTGATGACATTTATTGTAAATTGTGAGTTACACCTCAGTGTACTGTAATTTGTTGACAGACCATGTCATTGCGATACAGAAAGGAAAAGACAGCACTGCACAGCACAAAGAAAACAAAAATAGAAATGTGAACATAGGGCGGTCTCCTCAGGGAAAACTGTACATGCAGTGCTGTAGGAATTACAGTGCAGTCTTCCTCTATACTTGCCAGTTGATGGTTCATAAGATGCACCTTTGAGCTATTTCAGAAAACTGGTTGATCATTGGTTGATCTATGTAATGCTGCACGCATTAAACTTTAAACGTTTCGGATGGTGATGTGTTGGTTGGATGTGTCCAGACTTTACACAATTCTGTTGTGCTTATATACATTGTATTGTATGTGAACTGTAATAAACACTGTACATATAGATATTAACTGCTGTATACGTTTTGCAAGATATGGTGGATCCTATCTTGTGTCCAAATATCTTTTTTCTTTATATTTCCCCTGAAAAACCTTTTTTAAAAGCATTTATGAGGTTTGTATCATGCTACAGCAAATCTATTTTTAAAAGGAAGAAGTCGAAGGCATTAAGTTTGGACTACGTTGCTCTCCGTACTGAGCAGACAGCTGCGAGTGTTTGCTGCATGAATGAGCCCGAGTGACAGGCGTTTACACTTTATGGTACCAGGCAGGTGGAATATTTCCTCTAAAACAACACAGAATGGCTTTTCAGTGTCAACGAGACTGCTATATGAAAGAGGTATGAAGCTGTTTCACCGCATGTGAAAATAATTCTGTGAAGTTTAACTGCACTTCTCTGCACAAGTGATTAGCATGGTGGCTAAGTAATGCTAGCTACCACTACAGCTAAGCGACCTTTTATTTTTACTAAACACTATATATAGGTTTCATTTTGTAGAGGTTTTAAATATGTATTCCTATGCAAACCGTATTATATCTATTCATGCTGTTTTTGACGTTTTAAACCCAGCTGAAATGTAAGAAACCCCCAAAACCTACTGGAAATTATATATTTTTTCACTTTTGCACATTATGTTTTGGTTTAACAGCAATGATTTTCAGTCTTGATGCTAGTTATATATATATATTTTTCTTTTGCAAACCTTTATATAGGACTTAAATCTATCACCCAGTTTAAAAGTAGTAGCTGCACATGACCAGTTCTTATGTCATTCCTGTCCTGTAGTTTGTTACCTCTGTTGTGTCCTGCTGTCCTGCGGAACTAAAACATGAAGTCAATGGAAAGAAAGAAACTCTCAAAGGCTTCAACGTCAAGCTCCAAGACACCATCTTGTTTCCTGAGGGAGGTGGCCAAGTAAGATATTTAAATGTCTCCATCAGGCATGTTCCATCAGTGATCAGGACGAATGCATGCATCTGTTTGGGAATAGCATCTGTGTTTGAAGAGACACTAAGTCACCGTGAGCCATGCTGCCTGATATTATTTACACAACTTGCAATTTGTATTGTCCTCCTGCAGCCAGATGACCATGGACTGATCGGAGATGTCCCGGTGTTGAGGGTGACGAGGCAGGGACCGGAGGCTCTACATTTTGTGGTCACCCCTCTGGAGGAGGGTCAGGAGGTGCGTTTGAAGGTGGACTGGGAGAGGAGGTTCGATCACATGCAGCAACACTCAGGTAAGGACTGCTAGCAGATATGTGATCTAAATCAGGTGACTCCGTTTATAGATGAAACCATGAATGCATGAGTGTAACCACTATTGCACGCTTCCTAAGCTACGATTGTTTCCTTCCTCACTCCTAGGTCAGCACTTGATCACAGCGTTGGCAGACACAATGTTTGGATACAAGACCACATCCTGGTACTTCACCACTGCACTCATTCATTTCCCTATAAAGAAGACGACTTTAGGGTTTACCTCTGATCTGTTTATTTATTTGATTTTTTTCTTCTTTCAGGGAACTGGGGCGTCAGAGAAGCACCATTGAACTGGACACTCCCTGTATGAAACCTGCTCAGCTTCAGGAACTGGAAGACGTCGTAAATGAGAAGATCAGAGGTCACATTCCTGTCACTGTTCAACTTCTCTCTATAGATGACCCTGCTGTGGAAAAGGTGTGCACGCAGACATTACTGCTGCTAAAACTTGCTGCCTGTTTGATTAAAACATCAAAGTTTTTCATACTGATCAACAGATATTCTTTGCTGAATGTGAAGCATCTGTTAACTTGATTAGAAATAAAGATTTTAGGGGTTCCCCGGTAGCTCAACTGTATGTAGAGGGGCTATGGTCCCTGACACAGTGGCCCTGGTTCGAGCTGCATGTCCTACACCAACTCTTCTCCCCACATTTCCCCATCTCTCTTCACTATCCTGTTTAATAACGGCATTATACACCCAAAAATAATCTTTAAAAAAAGAAATAAAGATTTTACGTGTGTTCTGTGTAACACAAGATATGTGTGTGTAAAACAGGTGAGGAGTCGAGGGCTGCCAGAGGACCATGCCGGTCCCATTCGGATCATTGATATCGAGGGCGTCGATGCCAACATGTGCTGTGGAACTCACGTGTCCAACCTCAGTCACTTACAGGTACAGTTTTACACACATACAAAGCAGAGAGTTCGAGAAGCGCTGGTTGCTGGAAAAGCAGCTGACTACTCTATGATGCTCATCTTTGATTGTAGTAAAACAGTTATGATTAGCAACTTGAAATTCACCAGGTGTGCACATTTTACAACCATTTGCCTCCAGCTTAAAATAATGCGAGCCTGATAGAGCCTGTCTGTTTGTACCAGTGTCTCCCGCTGAATGAGTGTGTGTGTGTTTCCCTGAGAGGTTGCGTCCTGCCGAGTAAAGAGTCGTCTTCAGTGTTTGCCAGCTGTTAGCAAAATCAGTAATGAGAAAAGACATTAAGAACGCCGATTGCACAGACAGAGAACATCATCATTAGACGGGCTGCTTTGGAAAACACAGATGGCAGAAACTTGACGACTGCACAGTAATCATTAAGCTGCTTTTTTTTGTTATACACCACACAGATGTTTATGGGCTTAATGAATGACGAAATGAATGAATTATCTCCAGCAGCGCCTACTCACATTAAAACAGGCAACACAATCACAGTAACAGACCAACATCACATGAGGAAAGTGTTTGCTTTTCCACAGCTCCCACTATAAATTTACACTTCAGAATGTCATAGAGCACTTCTGTATTTTGTGCCATCGACCGATTATTCAAACTAATGTCAGATGCCTCAAATAATGTCAATCAATAAGTAATTATGATGTAATGAAAGCTCGTGCAGTAATATGCCTCTTAAAAGTATATTGTTTATCCACATCATATATTTTATTCATGATTTGCATTTTTGGTCATTGAGTCATTTTCTCTGTGTGTAACAAAGTGATCTGCTCAATAATGTAGAAGAAAAAGGAGAGAAAATATACCAACCATATGAACCTAGAGACATCAATGTGTCTATAAATAATTAGAAAATAAGACGTTGAGTAAAGATTCTTAATTCTAAAATAGTAGGTGTGGGCTTTATTATTAATAGCTATTTACATTCTGTGTGCGCTAAAACAAACAAGAAGCCTAATTTTTCTTTACAATATTTCACTGTCAACAATCGCACAGGCAAATACATTAAAGTATGCCCTGGACTTCCCAAGCTGGTCACCATTTTTCTACTGTCTGGCTATTCAGTTTCCTCTTGGAAAGCTCTGCAGACACACAATGAGTTTTTAAGACTTTTGAAGTCTTGAAATGTATTAAAAATAAATCACACATAATCATACACATGATACTCAGATGATTTGAATATGTTACTCATTGTGTATCTCATGTCTCTTTATTTTAGGTCATAAAACTGCTGGGAACTGAGAAGGGAAAGAAAAATAAAACCAACCTTATATTCCTGGCAGGAAACAGAGTGTTGAAGTACGCAGAGAAAAGCTACAGCACCGAGCGTTCGCTGGTGTCTCTTCTGAAGTAAGTCTGAACTGTCAAAATATCTCCAGTGTGAATTCAACTTATTCACATAGCTGGAAGTGAAGATGATTCTTGTTGTTTAACAGAACGGGACCAGATGAGCATGTGGAGGCTGTTGACAAGTTGCAGAAGTCTGTTAAAC
Organism: Stegastes partitus; assembly: GCF_000690725.1. Classification (NCBI taxonomy): domain Eukaryota; kingdom Metazoa; phylum Chordata; class Actinopteri; family Pomacentridae; genus Stegastes; species Stegastes partitus. Next base: position 70,668 of record NW_007578737.1, read on the forward strand.
TGCTGCAGAAGGTAAGACAATTCATCAGTGATTTCTTCTGAAGATGCTCACTGACTGCTTCGTGTTCGAGAACCGTTACAGTGTAATTCTTGATTGCTACCACAAGAGGTCATAAACTAACTACAGAAAGTCCCATTTAGATGAGAATATTTCCATTTCGTGTCACATATTAGTTGCACTTTGGCTTCCCAACTGCTATAAAACTGTCTTTGTCAGACGAACCTGAGCATACTTCGAGATATGGCCGTCCTCATCGCTCAGAACTTCAAGAACGACCCCCAAAGAGGCAACTTCTTCAGCCTGCACAAGTAAGAACTGAAGGTTTAATGGTTATTCTGTGGCATATGTTAACCAGGAAAAACCTAAACAGTGACACAGACTTAAATAGACTCTGGTCAAAGTTTGATGTTTCTTTTTTCTTCTTTCAGAAAAGAGGGAGACAATGAGTTCATGAATATTATCGCTAATGAAATCAACACTGAGGTAAGATCATAACCTGACTGCTTCTTTCTAGGAATCAGCAGTTGACTATTTTTAAGCCCCGTTTTCTCTGCTCTCAGGAAACTTTGGCTTTCCTGACTGTCGGAGAGGAAAAGGGACCTGGTTTGTTTCTCCTGGCTGGACCCAGTGAAGCAGTGACTCAGATGGGACCACGGTAAGAGACCTCGCCACACAATGATCTTGCTCTCATTTAAAATAAAAAAAACTTCATGTAGGTGTGTACCATATCCGTCTCTCTGTGTTCTCCAGGGTGTTGGAGTTGCTCCAAGGGAAAGGGGCAGGGAAAAACGGCCGCTTCCAAGGCAAAGCCAACAGCATGGCACAGAGAGCAGAGGTGGAGGCTTTACTCAAGGAGCACTGCAAACATCACACCTCAGAGGAGGAATAAACCAAGCAATCGTTCAGCAAATATGCTTTATATTAGCTGAAGGGATGCAATAATTAAGTACAAGCCAATAAGTAAGGGGTAGTGCCTGATTAGATGTCCACTATCAGGATTTAATGGATGACATGAACTGTCCTAAATATTCATATTTTGTGATAACCACGAAATGATCACTGCACACATATCAAGAATTTGATCATTCTTGTCAAAATGTATATAAGTGGGACTTCTGTACAACATGTGCTGTACATAAGCTGTTATTTAATGTAAAGTACTGCTTTTATTCATTCAATACCGTAACTTGTGTTGGTCTTTTTTTTACAACAACATTTAGTGTTACATGTGAATGCACAGCTCAGGGGCACCTCAAAATAGGCAATTTAGACACACAAAAAATAAATCCTAATAAATAAAAATAACACCGTTTCCGACTCATGCTGCTGTAAAGTTTCATATATTTAATTTAAAAGTTCTGTGACAATGCAATATACAAAAGACAAACACACTTGACATGACAGAAATGTTTCTTTGGTTGCATTGGGTATGATTACATAAAAAAAATGGAACCCTTTACCTTGTAGTCTAATGATAACAGTAGGAATATTCAATCCAGGACAATGTCACCACTAAGTACTACCTTAGGGCTGGATCAACACCTTTTCCACACAATGTTTTTAACAAATAAAACTGCAGCACTTTCTTACAGGACTGTTGTAGTGCATTGCATTACCAAGTACAGAACTGTCAGTATTCTGGAAACGTATAACAGATGTCTTTGTCCCGATGTACTGCTCACAAGTGTGTCACAGTTTAATAGTGTTGACAAAACGTTTGTGCATTGATACAGTGCAAATGTGCAAGCACCCCTTCCCATTAATAAAACACTTAGGCAGTAAAAAATAATAATAAAATTGACTTGATATCTTGTTGATATGTTCAAAAGTCCTTTACTCTTTGCTAGAGCTGCTCCTCCATTGTAGAGTTACTGGAATGGCTTCACAATCTTCATTGAGATGTAGTTCTGGGAAAGGCAAAAGAGGACAATCAGACCACTGCTGCTCTCTAGTCTGCACATTGATCACACAGCATCATGACTGTCTTTGCCTCCTAAGTAAAAAAAAATCCTTCAAATATGACGCCACTTAATCATTAGCGACCAGAATATTTCAGTATATATGATAAATATCACTCTGTGTCCTTACCGGTAAAGAGTACAACAGGATTGCGATGAAGAGCAGCACTATGATGAGGAGGATAATTCCGATGAAGAGCCACTTGAACCTTCTCCACACAATGAACTTCATGGTCTTACACGGGTTGGTGAACCAGAAGAAGGAGGTTTCCGGACGTCTGGTGGTTTTGAAAAGTGAAAAAAAGTGTGTTATTACTGCACAATACAATAAGTTTGGTTTAACAGTCATTCTAATGCAGGGTCTTACTTGGGAGGGTCCAGTTTTGGGTTCATGTTGGGTTCGTCCCTTCCTTTTCCTGCAGGTCTTTCATCGACATCTGCTTCACTTACAATCTCCAATGTCATCTCTACTTTTCCCTATAAACACAAGACAAATAATGAGGAAAACGCAAATGCATAACAGCAACCTAACCTAATAATCCAACCTACATCATAACAGAAAGCACCTCAGGGCACTTTACATAGTAAGGTCAATGCCTTACTTTGAACAAGGCAGTTAATCTAAACAATATATTCATCTGTTGTATCACAGGGTGTACTTTCTAATCATACTTACACCCAGGACCGTCTTCCCATCCTGTTGGAGGGAACAAGGCCACCAGCCTCGGACCGACTGCTGAGCAAACAGAGATTTGGTGTTTTCTTCCTTGTTTGGTGGTACTATGTCCAGACCATCCATCATCCTCAGAGAGCACTTCTCTGGGGTCTTCGCCGGAGCAACAAGGTTACGCAAATCCAGCTCCAGAGCACCTGAAGTCACATGATGCTTATTCAGTAAGGTTTGGAAAAGGCGGTCTTACAGATGAATGTTGTTTTGACTTTATACAAAGCTTCTTACCGAGATAATCGTCCAGCGAGAACTTGTCATTGTCCCATACCTGAACAATCAGCTTGGGGGGAATCCTGAACTCTGATTTGTCAAGACTCCAAAAGTGTTCCTGTTGAATATCGTATATACAAACAGGTTTTAGATGGATTTCAACAAGTCTTAATTAAAATGGTATTAACCCTATTCAGGACTTTCATGTTGACATACGTAGAAGGAAAGAATATGTGCAAAACATGTGTTGGTATTCATTATAGACTTTTAGACTATGTTAAATACATTTTCTGATAAGTTAACACATTTTTTGGTTCCAAATATATGACAAATGTCCCTCTTTTTATATTAAAAAAAATCTTCAAAAATAAAACAAAACAGTATCTGTCACCTACACCAAATGGTCTGGGGTCCAAAACACCCCAAAAGTCCTGAATAGGGTTAAAATATCACTAAGCCAAAATGCAACAAGCCTCACCTTCTTGGACACGAGGCAGAGTTGTTCAGCTGGCAGGTAGTCAAAGCCGAAGACGAACCGCCAGTTAAAGTTGCCGTCTCCATCCAGAGACCTGTAGTGGACGTCAGTTTTCTGCTTGTCCTCCTCCATACCTGGCATCCAGCTGGCACAGACAACAACATGGTCACTCGTTGTCCCGTCTACAGTGATCCTCTACCACAATTTGTCTCAATAGTTCAAGCAAATCAATGCCAGAACAGCTAAAAGATTTGAAGAAAATAAATGAACAAATGCAGCATTAGCAGACTTACCCTTTGACATAGATGTCACTCATGTGTTCTCCAGTAATGCTGGTCTCATCCAGGATCACATCTGTGGTGTTCCAGATGACAGCACGCAGGAAATACCTGAACATTCAAACACGGTCAACGTTAGCTCAGCAGCATCAACTGTGACACACAGCGAAGAGCAGCACAGCACTTACTTCTTAGGCTTGCGAGGCGTGATGTCAAATGGAGGTCCAGGGATTCCAATGCTTTTAGGGAAGACGTCCACCCACATCTGAAGCTTTCCCTAAAAAAAAAACACAGTATATTTAGGTTTTACAAAATAACTGAGACATTGGGCACGAAAACAGACACAGTATGTGACATCTAACCTGAGAGAGATTGGGCTGGAAGCTGCTGTAAAGGGTTCGAGTCTCCACGTGTTCGGGGACGAGTCCCTGCGTTCTGAGCACGTGCAGACAGAGGCGTTCACGGGGTGGACCCAAGTGCTGATGGATTTCCTTGTTGTTCTCTTGATGTCAAAACACAATGCACCTTAATTAGACTGAGGTTATATAGTAATACCAGTGTAGTCAAATGTGACTTAAGTACAATATGTTAGTCATCCTAATATTGTATTAGTATGACATTTTAAACTATATTGACAATTATTATTATTACACTGGAAGGCACAGAGAGTAGAAACACAGTCTTCATCTGAAATCCCCAAATTCTTCTGAGATTTATGTTGCATTTAAATTAGTGTAGCTTATACATTAGCTCGTTGGTTATAGTTGAGCAGGTGGGGCAACTGTTTCTGACATGTTGTTTTAGGGTGCAGGAGGTTTGCTTGAATCTAGGAAACTTGAATGCAACTTTTACATGACTGTGTGGATTACACTGTTGCATGCTTAATGAGTGGCATTAGCAGCACAGCAGCAGCTTACAGTTCAGCTTTTAGTGGCTCATCGGTTAAGTGTCTGGGTTACTGATCAGTAGTTTGGGGGTTGAAGTTGTCACTGTTGGGCCTTAAACCTACCTGCACTAGGCTGTCTTATCATGACCGACCCTGTGCTCTGACTCTAACTTCCTAACAAGCTGGAACATGCAAAGACAATTAAAAGTGTGTGCTGTCATGTATTTGCGACAAATAATAAAAATCTGTCATTAGATGTGTGATGACCTCTCCTGCCCCTGCATGCTTTCATTGCTGCCTTGTTTTACAGATATTTGGACTTTAGGTGCTGCTCATTTCTGCCCATCTGGGCATAAAGTACTACCCCTCTGAGAGTGTCTCTCAGTCAGGCCTCCTGCATCCACCTCCACAGTTTTCCTTTGCCAACACGCTTTGCACCATATTTCCACACATCCACACTCTCCTTCTTACCCACTGCACCATTTAATCGTTTATTAGTTTGAGTTAACTAAATTACTTTTGACTGTTATATCAGTGTGTGGCCTTCCTCTTTGTCGCCAACATTTTGCCTTAAGATAACAAATGAGTGCCTGTCTGCTGGGAAGTTAGTAAATTCTTCTAAGGGATTGTTTTACACAGATTTTGGCTTCCTCTGGTATTTTAGGGATTAATAGCTTGGCTTGATTTTACTGGACTATCTGCATTCCAGGAAGTGTGTTGTTGAAAATATTTCAGCCTGGTAAACTATATTCTCCTGAACTGCCAGTAAAAGGTAGCTGCTTCTAGGTCATTTGGAACCCTTATTCCTTACAGGCAGTTAGTCGGAGGGATGTGTTTTCATATTTAAAGAAGTCCATCTTCCTGTGTGGTAGTGGTGGAAACTTTGCCTTGAGATACGTAGATGTACTAATGGCTTCATCAGTCTATTAAAACAATGGCACT
>NW_007578737.1:76356-113456 GCF_000690725.1 Stegastes partitus
GTGAGTGAGGTGCCGTTATCTTCAGTCCTGGGTTTGGACAGTCCTTTAAGGCGAGCCAGGGTCTCAAGGATCTGAGATGGTTTCAGCTGATCCCTCCACTGGTTGATACCAGAACTAAGATGATGAGACAGATACAGTTCAATCTGACAACATCTTTTCTCAACAGCATTTCAGATCTTTCCATATTTTCCTTTCAGCCTTTGAAAAACCTGAAAACATGCAGTCCTTACATGCAGTAGGTCTGTGGCAGGCCGCAGTAGGAGTTAAATCGAGACAGGAAGCGGTTCTCCAGGTCAATCACTGTCTCGCCGACCTTCTCGTCACGAGTCAGGAGATCATAGTCGTAGACTGAGATTTTCAGGTCCTTGTCCTGAGGCAGGAAGCACGTCATCTCAAACATCCTAAACAAGACATAAGAGTGTGAGAAATCTATCGGATCTACCTTCTCATCTTAATTGTTTAATTCATTCATGGGTTTACCTTCCAAACACGGGGCTGATGGTGTTGGGTAGGTAATGATCTCTGTCATCGATTGTATTTCTCCCCAGCGATATCTTTATGTATGGATCACACTGAACAGGAGAGAGAGGACAAGCTCAAGCAGAAGATACTGAGGAGGCCATGTCTGCTGTGATATGCGGCTTTCATTGCTGGTAATAAAGATTCATTCTCACTCTGCCGTTATTGTCTTTGGGCTGCAGGTCTATGGCTCGAACCACATAAATCCTGACCAGACACTCCTGGGGTCCACTGTCTGGCAGCTCCCTGAACTGACGGGGCGGGGCAGCAACTCCGGGGTCATCTGGGAGAGGGTACACCTTGAATGAACCCTGCAGGTACAAGAACACACACCACACTGAGGAGATCCAGTTCATTTTACAACGTAACTGTGGCCCCTCCAGTGATAAATCCAACTAAATCACACAGCATCTAATGAAGTATTAGTGTTCTGAATGGTGTCGGACTACCTTGAACTCTCCAACCACAGTGGGATCATCGTCCCCGTTTTCATTCTTGCCTCGCTGCAGTTTGAAAGTGTTGCAGAAATCAGTCAGCCCTTTGAATTCTGGGACGCCCTCCAACTCACAGTCATAGACCTGAAAATTCACAGGGTCACATTCAAGTCAACTAAAGAGAGGTTTTGGTATAATTGTGCAATTTTGTACATTAATGTTGTTTTGTGTTTATTGTGGGAGGACATAACGCCAGCTTACTTTGAGTGTGTCATAGCCTTTCTTGAGGTAAGGACCACATCTCTCCCGGTCTCCAGTTGAACAGTAGAATTTACTCCACCAATCAATTGTCTCTTTTTCCTAAAGATGGAATTGCATTGCATTTGAACCTGTTTTTGGTATTTGGTACAAGTATCTGAATCTTTTATCATATTGTCTCTCACCTTCTCTACATGCTTCGGAGAAAGAAGGTGCGATGTGACAAAAAAACAGAAAAGAAGACACAAATACATACAGCAGGTACATAAATGCAGAAAGATGTGCGTATACTAGGCTATAAACATCGATAAGTGAATCAGTGAATTGTGATGAAGAAAAGGATGTGATGAAGTGATTCCAGCCGCAGTTTCACCATTGACAGCGATTCTGTGAAGCAAGGGCGTAACAGTGGGCGATGCGAGTGTACTTTTAACACAGCTGACATGTCATAGCAAGAAAGGCACGTGTGTATTATTTCATCCATGTATGGGCAGCTCTGCCAGTGTGCATGCTTACTGAGCCATCATTACTGTTGTCTTAAAAGTGCTTTTCCTGCCATGACTTGCCAAAAGATCTGCTGTGAAAAAGGTTGAATGTGCACATCTGCACTAAGACGACTGGCCTCCAGAGGGCCCACCAACACTAACACTTCCTGTCTCATGTGTAACATGATGCCAGTGGTTAGGTTAATGCCTCCCAAAGAGAGAGACCTGGCTTTGAATTATGACCAGTCATATATGATTTTGATTGTAAATCAGAGGAGGAAGACTTCTCTTTTCACTCTCAACATAATACTGATTATTTTGCTGTGTCAGATTTTTTGTTGTACACTTTAAACATTAGGTTAATTTAAATCTTAGTTATGACATTTGAGGAAACTAGCTTATTTGCTTTAATCACAAAAGTCAGACACACAAATCTGTAACAGTCACGTCTGTGTGCTACACATGAAGCTGAAGCTCAGCATGAAGACTGTAAACAGGGAAACAGCTTGTCTGGTTGTGTCCAGAAGATAACAAAATCCACCTCCCAGCATCTTTAAAGCTGGAGTTTGGGACTTGTCCCTATAAATTAAAGTCTGTTGCATTTAAGTCATTGCCAGAAGAGTTTGCACAATGCTAATTAAACCTCTCAGTGCCAGATAAATCTTTCTGTAGTTTGCTGTATGACAGAGTTTTACATCTTGTGTCTGTGGACACTGGTAGCAACGCGTCATGTGACAACCGGCAATGATCGGTTCGGCACAGCTGAGGATAGGGGTAACCGTAGCAACGAAGAAGAAAAAGACAACAACAACTGGGAGTATAGTGTGAAAAACTCAGAACAGAAAAAAAAAAGTTCCCGGTGCATCAGATAAAAAAAAAGAAATGTAGCGTTCAGACAAAGGATTACATTTGAAAATCTAAAACTATAAACGGTGAGGCGTACGTCGACAGTGTTAATTACTGTCACTGTTAGAGGGGGGAGCCAGACACAGTAACTTCTAAAAGCTTCATCATTAGCATGAGGACATGACGACTCTTGGCCTCACATAGTCTGGTACATAACCACTAGTGACGGATCAACATGTAGTATTTACCCTGTGAGCATTTTTCTATTGAAAACTGGTTGATTAAAACAAAGTGATCCATAAAAAGACTCTTAGAACAGATTTAAAAGTAAAATTTTTTCAGCAACAAGATCTAATGAGGGCACTCGCATTGCTTAGACTGGAAGGGCACTTTCTACCTTCAAAGCAGTCGAAGTTGTATCACCTAGTACATGTGTGTTACAGCAGTAAGCATAATTTCTTATTTTACATTAACTGGTTCCATTACAATTATCTGGAAGCCTATATAGTTCCACTCATGACATATACACATTATATGCATTAAGATTAAGTGTTTGTTTGGACCACTTTTTGCCTTAAAGTGCAACACGACTTTGGAGATTTACATTCACGAATATCGATATCGTCATTCTTTCAACATACAACTGAGCAAAATATTAGAAAGATTGACTGAATTTGTGTTTTGTGACAAATGGTATTGTAACTGAAAAGGGGTCTTAGACATTCAGACCAAACATCACCCAGTTTTCAACTAGAAATCAATGCTGAAATCCCAGTTTTGCTGCTCTCAGGGTCCATTTGAGTCTCTGCACAGACTTAACAAATGACAAGTGCTTAAAACAGTTTAATAGCTAAGTGTTAGGAGCAGGGTTTTGTTCCACGTGGACAGTACTAGATTGGCTGTTTCCCAGTGTTTAGAGTTTTTGTGCTAAGCTGAATGGCTGCTGGCAGTAGCTTCACATGTAACATAGAGAGAAAATAAAATAAGGGCAATTTAAAAGCTATTTCTATTAACAGAATATAAAAACTATACTGAAAGAGGGTTCAAAAGCAAAATTTCACTACATCTAAGTTAGGATGTCAGGGGTCTAGAACGCTCATTTCCATGTTACGCCCTTGCTGTGATTAAAAAAAAACAATGATTAAAAGTGCTCATTAAAAAAAATAAAAATAAAAAAAATGTGATATTAAGTGAAATCGCAGTTCTTGTGACAACTCCCATGTAGATGATTTGTGACAGCATTCTGAGGGTTTCCTTGAGCTTTCTGCAGCACGGTGGATTAAGTGATTCTCAGCCTCCAGTGTCATTGGTGCCCAGCGTTGTGATTTAGGAAGCTATAGTAAGTAACCATACATACAAAGTGGGACGTAGGAGAAGCCAATTTGTCGACAGCGGCCGACATGCTGTGCATAAACTGTCAGAGCCAGAGTATTAAAGGTCGTCAAATTTGACCTAAAAGTCAAATTATGCACTTGAGTTAGCAGACACAACGTAATGTGTGTGTGGGAAGAGTTTACCTGAGTTTCCAGCAGTGGTCTTGTCTCCTCCATGATGATGGCAACATCTTTGGGTTTTGAAGCCATCATCAGAGACACTGTCGACGAGGAGTCCAGCATTAGAACAAGGATTCTTATCTCTCTGTGTTTATTGTATCAGAATTCATATTTTTATGAATCGCCCCTACTTTTCGTGGCCATGGCTCCGTCTGCGGTGATGACATACGGGTCACATCTGAACTCCTGCAGAGAAGTGATGGTGCACTGACCCACCACAGGCTTCCTGCCAAACGGACGGTGGTCGATCACCTTCAGAACAATGGGGGGAGTGTACATCTCATCCTTTGGAAGGAGCTGGATTAAGAATATAGGGATGACAGAAAAACAGTGTTTAAAGTATTAAGCAGAAGTAAATGACACTGACAGATTACATTTTTACAGTTTCCAGCACACAGAATTTGTATATAATTCTTTCAACTGTGAGTATTCTAACTTCCCCTGTTCAATAACTTTGAATTAGGTAAATGTTTCTCCCTCCCAGACACTTCCTTGTCTGATTTCCAGCCACACCCTTTAGCTTGTGTAACACTGTCATTACCACTTTGATGAACAGCACTGAGCTGGGGAAGTTGGGGCTCTTTTTCATGTTCTTGATGACAGCTGACTCCACCCTCTGGCCGCCACACTCCACCACCAGGCTGGGCGAGGACACCGAGGCCAGCTGGTACGTCTTCATGTTCCTCAGGCCCCATGCGAGAATCTGAAACCATTGATGCACACGCAAAGGAAGCTGTAGACACGATGTATATGTCAGTTCAGAGGGACAGTGGTGTCTGTGGTTGTGTATTACCTCCACTGCAGTGAGCTGCACTACAGGCCGGATGCCCTGAGGAACCATGTAGAGGTTCTCGGCTCTCTTTGGGGGAACCAGGGGCAGATCTGACTCACTTGACTACAGAGACACAAATCACACTTTTTGGTTTTCCTTGGAAGATTACACTCAATCGCACCAGAGAAATAACTGAGGCAGCATGTGATGTGAAGATGGCATTACACCAAACACTTTTTTTTTTTTTTTGCAATCCATAAAAGTAATGAGATGTATTGATGGACATGGAGGTGGAGGTTCTTAAATAGTTCCTACATCTTTTAAGAGATTTGACTCCAAAATATCCCAAAGCTTCAGGCCTAGAGGAAATATTCCTGTTGTAAATGCTGTAACACAGGACAAACCTTGTCGTTAAGAATTAGTTCAGCAGCCACCAGTGCCTCCCCAGCCTTATGCCCCTTCTGGATGACGGGATGCCACAGCAGTTTTGGTGTCTCATCCATGCCAGGATTCAGCTTCACCAGTGGGACGCAAATACTGCGGCCCAGCATCTCATCCTTCCCCTGTGTAGAGGATCAAATGGCATAATTACATCTGAACTTAACTCTAATTTCCAAGATTATGTCTACTACTAATGAGAAATTAACTACTGAGATTGTAAACAAAGGACGTAACAGAACAGACACGCACAGGTGAGGTTTTTAACAAATGCAAATGAGCTTCATATAGACAAAACTATGTCAAGACAGATATCAAATGTGCCTTTGTGTCTGACTCAATTTTCTGTTCAAGACATTTGCAGTGAAAGTGAAAATGAAACACATAAATAACTTGTTCCCTAAAATAAATATCCACACAAAAAAAATCAACAATCAAGCACATACAAAGTACTTAATCAAGCACTGAGCACAGATTCAGTCGTCTATATACAGTATATTTCCCACAGCTTACCACTTGGTCGTGGTCAAAGAACTCCAGTACAACCTCAGGGGGACGGGAAGCAATGTGTCTGGGGTCTCCGTAAACCTCTACGTCATTGAATATCAGAGTTTGGTCCCAGGTTGGGTTCAGCGTTGCTCTGAGCTTCTCTGTTGTCTTGCTGACATGCAGGAAGGAGACGTGTGCATACGGATCTGTGATGGGAAAAGTAGCTGGTTTAATGGCCCTGTTTAATATGTACTTTTGCAATTTAAATTCTAAACAGACAGTCTTATGTTGATATTAGAAACTAAGAATTCAGCTACACAAGTAAACATTACCAGAGAAACTATCTTTGTCCATAGATGCCAAGTTCTGTGCCTGATAGACGTAGACACGGAGATGGTACATGTATGATCCTATGGAGGAAAAAAACATGTAAATGGATCTATATCACATATGTATGCTGTGTATCATTGTCTACATTCTGGTGTTTATCATCGTTCTGTACACATATGTATGCAGGAACACATGCATTTACTCGTATTTGCACCACTCACTGTCAAAGGAGCAGGACACAGTGGGCGTGTTGGCACCAAACATCTTGGTGGCATCAGCTTTGGAGCCTTTCTCTTTCTCCTCCATATCAACTCCCTGCAGAGCAAACCAAGCAGACAAGTTCATGCGTCACACACCAAATGAAAACACACCGTGGCACTGCAGACGTGCTTAATTCAAATGTAAATATTTGAAAATATTAGCAGCCCTGTGAGCTTAGATTTGGTTCCTGTTTCTGTGAAATTCTTTCCTCTCCAACTTAAACAAGGACTCAGACTGTTTTCCCGTCTGAATCCTGACCTAAGTTAAGCCATGCTCACTTTCTGTCTTTGTGAAACCAGATCCACATCAGAATAAGACATACTCACCAATGCCCCCTCCAGCTGGAAGATGGCGGACGCTCCGAGGCGATCTTCTGGTCCCATCTTTCGTCTCCGGCGCCTTCGTCGAAACGTATCCGATGATCGCTCCTTTCTGTGGAATTTCCAGCCGATAAGAGACGAGAATTCCCAGCCCTCAGGGTCACCATGGTCCCTTTTCTGAGTGTTTAAACAGACACATAGTTCAATCATTTTTTCACTCAGAGCTACAGAAGAAACGAATCCATGAAGTGGAGAAATCAGTCAGTATTAATGCACTATTCTCACATCAAATTAAAGTAAAGCATTTTGCAAAATAAGCATCCATTTAGAACCAAATGATGCGACAGTACACAGTGCTGCCCTCCTGACTCATACTGACCTCCATAGCTGCTCCGGCTGCTGCGGTTCTCTTGCGAGGTCGAACCAGCCTTCTCCTGCGATGGACATGGTAGACCTTCTCCGCAGGGACCCAGGACCGAGGCTTGTCGTCTGGAGGAATGGTCACTCCATACTCCCAGCCTTCAGAGCACACACAGACATTCAGAAAACATGTGCAAAACAGTTCCCTGAACATATGGTATCAATTTGATCTTGTGTGTTTATTTTAGTCTCCTCATTAAACCAGGTTGGGAAAAACAAGAACAGCAAATATGAACCATTCAATACAAGTAACCCTTTTGAGTTAATAGTTTAAGCTGTTTGGTGAATGTCTTCACCTAGATCGTCCACGGCTCTGTTGTCGTCCACAGTCCACTCGTCCTCCCACATCCAACCTGGAGGACAATCAAACTCTCCGGGGTTGCGGCTCTTCTCCCCATTCTGTAACAACACAAAAACTCTGTCAGCTGCACACACACATTTTTAAAATGATCTATTTTATGACTGATCACAGGATGACGTTCCATTACAGGTAAAAAAGAAAATGTGTATGCTGTTGCTGAGTATGATTACTATTCATACGTGTATTTCTGAGAGACATGAAGACAAAGATCGTGTGTGAGTCATTTGCAGCAACGCTGCACAATATTTGCATGTGAGCGTGTTGAGCTAACCACATCAGTGAAGGGCTCAGAGGCAGCCTTCCACTCTCCACCAGGAAATCGGGTCTCATTTTGGAAAACTTCATCCATGAACTCGGTGTGTCCTGCATCTGCCTCCGTTAGCAGACTGAAACACAAACATATGTAGGTTGTAACAAAAAAAAAAACAAAACACGTAAAGCCACTATGATCAGACTGTCCCCTGGTGGCAGCATTAAAAAAAAACACATCCGGGCAACATCAGTGCGCCACTTCTGTAAGATGATGTTAGTGTCATGTGGGAAAGGCGTTAGGGTTGGCATGTTTTGTCAAGGCCTCTGTTTACATGTTGGGAGTTACCCAATTATAGCCGAACTCCAACTACAACTGTAATCATATCAAGGTGTGTGTTCTCCTTCATGCTCCATACACATAATTCTACCTTTAATATACCATCATGGTTAAGTTATGCTACCAAATGACAAACTAGGCATCAAACTAAGGAGAAAACATCATAAAGATGCCTGACTGAAACAACCTGTATTTAATACTCTTCTCCACTTTGTTCAGTTTCCTTTATTTTGTCTCGTACCTGCACAAAACAGTCATACTGTTCAGCAATTACTGCTTGACAGATAAAAAGATGTTAGCATGGAAAACCAAATAATTCTATGTTCAGATTTGGAATGCACAGAATGGTTGTTCTGGAGTGGACAGAACAGACGAAATATGAAAATGTAAAATAGCTTCCAGCTCACTGGTACAGTCTGGTACCTTTGACAGTAAATGAGGGTCTATTGCATGAGAGGAATGTAAACAGTACAGAGCAGATCCAGTCCACTTCCTCTCCACTCCATACATGGGTGTTCAGTGGGAGAAAAAAACATCTTAGCTGATACAATCAGCAGCGCAATTTCCATGTAGTTTAGACAAACTTTCTCATAAGACTTAAGTGAATCCTACAACAAAAAATGTTAAAGTTTGTCTTCTTCACAAAATGTTTGTATCTCAGTTATACTCACGCTTTCTCTGGATCTATGTACCAGTCACCCTCCCACTCCCATCCTCTGGGTGGCATGAAGTACTCCTGTTTCAGCTTCAGTTTGCCTGTTACGTCTGAGAATTTATGGCGTCCAACCAGTCCTGTGGTTCCCCACTTCCCAAATACCTTAGCCTGGTTTTCATACTGTAAAGGAGGACGTGTTTTCTTTAAGGTACTGGTTTAACAGTTGATATAAATGACTCAAAAGTACATTTACAACATCAACCATTGTAAGAAAAACACCTACTTATAAGGTTTAAAACACTTGTGATATTGACAAAACCTAAACATTTCTTGCTATGCTTTGTGAATACAGAAGAATAAGTGAATACTTTGCTTTACCAGCTCAGCAAACACGCTGAAGGTTCCCTCAGAATAGGAGTTGAATTTCTTCTCATGCGCAGACAGACCCAGCCACATGTTGACTCTAATCTGAACTGGCACCTTCAAGCCCTTGGCCTTGTCCATGGGGTACTGCAGGGATCAGAAAACAACAAGTCTCATGACCATTATGATTCAGCCACAAGCTGTTTGGATAAAATCTAATGCAGCTGATTTCCTAAATGACTCAATGTAATCCATGAATAAGTTGCATTAGAACCTTTCCTTTTTCTGACAATTGTTGTGTACCTGTAAAAACACAGTCTGTGTCTTGCCACAGTGCTGACCACAGGCCTGTTCGCTGTATGTAGAGTAGAGGACTTGGTGAGCTGGGATACGGCTGTAGGCAACCCTCTTCTCACCACGTAGCATCCAGATGATCACGTCAGGCATGCTGTTCTGGGGCTGCACGCATTAAGAAGGAAACCACGTGAAGTTACGCAGCGTTACACGGTGCATTAGGCAATAATGAACACATTTTACTTTAATTATGACGAAGGTTCTGCATGGTTTTGAAGTGTTATTCACTCTTTCTGGCCAAATTTTGTCTGAGGTAGTGTGCAAGAGTGAATTACAAAATGTAATTCTGAATGCATGATATTAACCCCTTAACCCTATTCAGGACTGTTGGACCCCAGCCCATTTGGTTTAGGTGACAGTTGCTGTTTTGTATTTTTGAAGATTTTTTTAAAATACAAAATGAGGGACATTTTTTATGCATTTGGTACCAAAAATACATCAGCTTATTAGAAAATATTAACATGGTATAAAAGTCTATAATGAAGACCAACAGATATTTTGCACATGTTCTTTCTTGGGGTCCCGAAAGACCTTCTACTTATGGCAACATGAAAGTCCTGAATAGGGTTAAAGATTGAGTGGGAAGCAATTTTTTGGTGTCATTTGGCAGAAAATCCATACTAGCCTTGTAGGGTAGTGTATTTCAAATGGTGTGAGAGGAAACTAGACTTCTGCATGTCCTCTGGGCTTTGTTCTCAGGCTTCATAAAATCTAGCCCATGATGGGAGACTTTCCAATTCCAGGTCTTTCCATAGAGAGGGTGTACTGACTGTTCTACAAATGCAGATACGTGTAAAAGTCCTGATCAGAAGCCTCAGTCAATGGCAGAAAATTATGCAGGAATAACTGCCTACACTGCAAAGCAATTCCCCAAAATAGGAAGATGGACAGAAAAGAGGGTCTGAAAGCCAGTCTGACAATAAACACACTAAAACATGTCCATATCAGCAAAGTGTACTCATATGACAGTAACTACGAGTAACTAGACATGCAAGCTGCTACATCATTCTTCTATATCTATAGCTGTTGTGGTCACATATGTAGATCTATGATACAAATTGGTGACAAGTGGTTAAGCTGAATGCTGCAAAGAGGGTTAGGGTTAGACCTTCTAGCTGCGAGGCGAAGGTGCTAACCAACAATCACCTTGCACCTGCTCCAGCTGTGGCTAATCTGATTTCATGTTATAATCAAGCTTGTGCAACACGTGCATATGAAGCACAGGGTTATGCAAGGACTGGTCTGGTGAGAAGTGCTTAAGAAAAAAAAAGGGGGTGGGGGCTGCAGGATGACAGCTATACTTTCAAATTCTGGTGTCTTTTTTTTTTTTTATAGAGCTTCTTCTTTGTTGCTGCCTACTTCAATTTTGGTTTGAACTCTGCTGCTGTATTTTGAATGACATCAACCCTTTCTGAATCATCATTTGAAAGTAAAAAGTCACACGAGTCAAACATGTAAACCACTGTAGATACCAATGATGCAACATGCAATAATCCCTGAGTTGATTACACATCAAAACAGTAGTTTCTTAGATTGTCTGACATCTATAGTTTCACGTTTACTGATTCCTTATTTGTTGCACACAAATTTTTACCATAAGAGTCCAATAAACAGAACAGTTTTAGTATAAAAGGGGGTGAATGTTCAGGAGTTAGGACTAATATCTCTATTCACATAAAAAAAAATCAAAATAAATCTAAAGATGTTTAAATTGTGAAGATTTTCTTTCTTTCTGTGTTTGTACCTCCTCAGCCAGCTGTTTGAGTTTGTCAGCCCAGGACTCTAAGTCTGACAGAGTGTCGCGGATCTCTGCGGCCTCCTCTCTCATGCGTCTGGCTCCGTCCCTCATGGTGGTCAAAGCGCTGTCTCTTAGCTTCTTGATTTGGATGTCCAGAGACGTCAGGTTAGAGCGGCCCTCCAGCTCAGGTGTTGGGAAGCTAGTAGACAAGTTCAGATTAGGCAAAACAAGACATACAGTTAGATTATCTAAAATAATTAGCCAGTAAGCTATTAAGTCTTTATTATCTCACAATGTATAGTAATTTGTTTGCTTTGATGAAACCTTTTCCTTCCTTTATGTCTAACTCTTTTGGATTCATCTTATTTTTACTACTTCATAAAAAAAAGCATAGAAAACATACATTCTCCTGCTACATTTCTCAGCAACACCACATCCTCTGTTTACCTCTCCAGGTCTTCAATTAGCTGATTGAGCAACTTCAGCCACACCTCTACAAGTTTGTTGTCGGAGACTTTAGCCAATATGGCAGTTTTAAATGCCTCCAGGTTGGATTGCTGCAACAACAACAAAATAAGGGTGAGGATTATGTTTCCATCTTAAACCTCTATGACTGACTCTCATAGTGGCGCGCATGTACCACAGATTAGTATAATACAGTGCTCATGCAAACCTACAGGCCATAAATCCAAAACTGTGATTTAAATGGCAGCAATAATTGTAGGTTTTTAAGGATTACAGGTGACAGTTCAGCATTACCAGGCGGTGAGTAATGTAGAGGATAATGTTGACGGTGTCCAGGCGGTGGCTGATGTCCTCCCAGTATGAGGTAACTACAACCACTGGTTTAGTGTTTGCCCAGGGCAGGTAGTAATAGTGGTTACCTGGAAAAATGACGCACCAAATTAAAATAATCTTTTCAAGAAAACCGCCTGTAAAGTGAACAGATTACACATTAATGTACTCATTCTTCAAAGCTGATTTCATCACTCACCATCAAACACAGCACAGCTGTACTGAGTGGTGGAGGCCAGCGGTTTGCAGGTGGTGTCCAGTTTGTTGCCATAGTTACCAATGCTGACCTCGAACTGGATTGGTTCTCCCGGTTCCTGAATCATGGTGGCGCTGTGGAAAACTGCACACAGACAGTACTTTCTCCTCCGCTGGTATTTCTGATTTAGGACAGCACACAGAAAGTATTTTGAATGCATTAAGACTTGGTTTCACTCTATGGACAGACTTTTAAAGCTCATCATATCCAGTCATCAAATGTCCCAAATCTTGGGATCACACATGTGAGAGGTACAACTCAGCGGACAAACAGTCACATTACCTGTGCCACCAGGATGTCATCACTGTGGATGTTGTCTACTGTTTTGTCTGCTTTCCCCTCTAGCTTGGTGGACAGCTCCACCAGAATCCTGCCCCTGTACGCCACTCCTTCTCCCTTCACAAAGAGAAAATATTGATATCACACCACAAAGAGCAAACAAAGGAGAGAGAGAAGAGAAAATCTGAAATTAATGGTGACTTATAAGATACTAAAAAATAGGAATGTCCCCATCTAGTCTCAGCGATCAGGATTGGAGCAGATCAAGGCAGTTTCTTTAGTAATCAGTACTAGTCCAAACCTAAGTGCCATCCATCGTTTATATCCACTGTCACATAGGTGTTATAAAGTGGAGCTCAATTTATGGCAGGACATTAGGGATGCAAATTTTCCATAATTTCCTTAATCAGTAATCTGCAGTATTGTCAGTCGAAATTCCTAAGTGATAGCACAATTTATGCTCAGTAGATGTTTGTTTCCTGTTTCAGACAAGAGTCACATGACATGAGCGACAAAGGTAACGCTGTTACATTTGCCACTGGGATACAATAATTGTCTGATACAGTTTAGCTCTCGCTAACTAAATCCCCACAATCCTCTCTGTTTGCCAACATGGACCTGCCCATAGCCCGAGGGATCGCCTCTTTGTGTCATTACAGCATAAACACTTAGCAGGAGGAGGAACCAGGTACTACAGGTACTCTACAATACACTTCACATACATGTAGAGAATACAAGTTTTTATCGAACCCAGTCTCCACAAAATTATACAACTAAACTGCATTCTCATATAAGCTTGGATGAAAGGTATTTTCTGCCTGGTTACATGATCAACATGTCTGTGCCATGTATTTCACTGTTTCACTGTTGCTCCTTTTTGCTATTTTTCAGGCAACCAATCATATATTAGATGGGGTGGGATGTGTCACCTTGGTAACCCAGAAAACAGAGGAGACGCATAAAACATGTAGGGTAAGGGCTGAATCTTATCCCACACTATGCCATTTTTACAAAAGCTTAACAAAGTAATTTTTGTGTCTCACCTTAAATGAACTTCTAACATGTGAAAGTGTCTAACAAAACCTTTTCCTAAACTAAAAAACATACTTGTTGTGCCTAAACCTAACCAAAAAGTGAGTGAAAAATATTTTTTTCAGACTGGCCACCTTTACCACAGGTCACAACTTACAGTAATTTCAAAATAAAATTCCTTTTCCTTCAAAATGTAATTGAGAATGCAGGCTAATTGTACAGGAACGTCATTTTGTGTTCGTGCTCGTGGAGCCACAATACATCCTCCCCTCTCGATATTACATTTTAAGTAATGCCCTGCCTGAGCTTTACAAGAAGGTTTATGATCACCTACACGACTTGAAGGAACAACTTGGAAAAATGCAGTTTTTTATGGATTGCAAAGCTATTCAGTTGTCAGATACACTGGATTGATTATGTACTAAGTGTGTATTATCAGGGAAAATGGTATTGGACTGGCAGTAGTGTCAGCAGATAGTAAATGATTTTGATGGGATTGGGGGCAAATCAACCTGATCGGGACAGCCCTAATGAAAGAATAAAACATAGGACTTAACATGTTCACACCACTACCTTGCCATAGTTCAGATCTTCATACGGGTCCGGCAGGCCGCTGAACTCTCTGGGACTCCCGTACAGGTTGACATAGCACGGTCCAAACACAGGCAAGAAACCCACCTCGGACTGCCCTGAGTTAGCTGAAAGGAGATGACAACAGACTTAATCTCCTCATGAATGCACACAAGCAAAGCTAAGCAAAGCTTTGATGTTAGTAAGTCAGTGTGGCTCAGTTCGACATACTGGGTGGAGACAGTGACGGCTGGGAAAGCAGGTGAGAGAGACAACAACACGGCGCGAGTGGAACATTTAGATCTCAATGTTAAAACAGGGCAAAGCACAGTTGTATCAGCACAAACAAACATATTCAGCGTCTTAGCATGCCTAATGCGTTACATCTCATGCAACACAGAGCAAAAAAGAGCACAGGTGAACCTTCATATGATGCCATTTCCCCATTTCCCGCATGTTCCTCTATTCCAGGAGAAAAAAGAACAAGTCGAACACCATTAGGAAGTCAGTATTAACAGGCCCATATCAGAATAATGTGTTTTTCACACAGTAATACAACAATTAGCATCTTATGTCTTGATGAAACTGCTCTAAACTTCTGCTGTAGTTTTCATAAAAACTTGTTATGCATTTTATTTCAGGGTCAATTTTTTTTTCGACTCATATTTTCTTAAATAATAAATTTTTAAAAATACCTTCTATCTCTCCGCCAGAGGAAGCTATCTTGGAAAGGTTCAGGTATGTGGTGCCAATAGCATCGTTTCCTGTCAAACGATCCCTGCAAATCATACATAACTTTAGACTCCCACTGCACACACGCGACTGTTAAATAACATGCAAATATCACAAAGTCAGTGCACTGTTAGGCTCTGCTCACTATCTCATCAAGGAATGGATGGAAAAACAGTATCTCCATCTTGTTGTTTTCAGTGTAAATGTTTTCCTTTTTCCTTCGGTCCTTGGATTTGAGTGTGTTTTCAACACCTTCTGAGCTACACACCACTTTTCCAACCTTTCCCTCCTGTACATATTTCCCTCCAGCCTTCCTGGACCTCACTTATCTGAGTTCATTCGCTTAGAAACACACAATGATGAAAATTAGCAGCGAGACGGTGCCAACAGGGCCTGTTATTGTGGGAAAGGGAGGGGCCTGCTTGGTCTGAGTCACACTGTGCTGCATTATTCTCGTGAGGCTGATGTCGGGGCATGGACACACACACACACACACACGCAAACACACACACACGAACATATACAAATAGAATACAGCTGACCACACTGCGGAAACACTGTGGTACACTTTCTCAATCCGAGCGGCTCCAACAGAACAAAACAGCACCGCCTCTTAGCATTCTTCCTTAGACATACTGTAAAATGAAACTGACTAGAGTCTCTTAGGCTTAAACTGTGATCTTGCTGGACTTACCAATCAAACACTGTCAGTTTGACGCGCTCACACATGGAAGGGAACTACAGGAAATACAAGAAACTAGTTAAACAAAATGAAAAATAAAATATGTAATAGATGATTTCTGTCACTTTGTTCTTTACAGATTTTCATCCTCAGGACTGCTAACCTTGACTTGAAGGTTCAGGACTTGGTTCCACTCAGGGTTTGCATTTTTCTCAACGACCTGACTGCACAGCTGGAGACACAGAGAAAACTCACATCAGATTTTCTTCTGTAGGTCAGCAATATAGTAACCAGTTTGCTTACGTAAGCAAAAAGTAATATTAATAGATAAATGATCAGGAACCTTTTTGCCAGCAAAGCGAGCCTCTAAAAAGGGATCCACCAGGTTCTTCTTGTTTTGACTTCCTCCAAAAAACTCTTTCATGCTCTGGACAAAAGCATCATCCACTGAAATGAGACGGAAGAAATAGTTAATCACTTTCTATTTAACATCGCATTCTCTTGAGTTGTTGTGTTGGTTCAGACAGGAGTCAGGGCGTCACAAGACCCCTTTTCTGTCCAGTCATCCCCGACTTCAGTCCAGCCCACCCACTTAGCGTGCTTTGTAACTGAGGCAGTGTTCATTAATTCATTCTGCCCGCTCCACGCTCACCACATCGCTGCTACACCAGCATCTATAGATCTGCAAATCTCCCTCTCCATCCCAACCTCCTCCTTTTTAGAGATTCAGTATCATAACTCTGGTTGTTTCTCATATTTTTCGTGAATGTAGAACACAGATGGTCCATAATTGTGCCTTTAAAACTATGTAAACTAGATTTTGCAAAACGAAGACCATTGAAGTTGATCTCCTTGTTTTTGTGTTCATGCTGTGTTTATTTACACATTGTAGATCTCAGGGTCTACCGGGGGGTTTGTGATCACTCGAAGAGAGTCGCCGCCAAAACAAAAGCATGTCATTCCGAAATAAATGGTTAAAATGATAAAGTGTGCTGTCTTAGTTGCGTTTTATCAGTTTTGACAGCCATGAATTAGGAAACAATAAACTAAATGTAGTGTTTTTTTGTGCACAAACTAAGATTTTTTAAAATAATTTCTGATCTGAAGCTTGTCTTACTTTGGGGAACGTCCTCAGCTCTGAACACCTTCAGTGACAGAGTGGCCCATCGCAGAGTCACGCCTGCCGGCAGCAGCAGGTTACTCTCTATGTCGTCCTGGTCGTCATTAGACTCCCTCTTCTCCGCCTTTATAGTGTGAGAACATAGCGAATAGAAAACAGTCCATGAGAGAAAGCGACTGGCAAAATTAGCACATTTACATGAGGAACGAGGAATCAACCAGGGGGAAGTAAAAGCTATCTGAGAGCTGTTGAAGTCGGTCATACCGGAGGTTCATCTCCAATCCCCACCACGAAGAGGCTGACTTTCAGGTAGCCTTTAGCTCCAGAGCTGGCGTCATCTGGGTCATTCAACAGGAGCCACTTCCTCATCACACAGTGGGCTGCAACAGAACCACACACTTATAAAGTCCTTACAGACTTCACTAACACAGACAGCAGGTTGAATGAAAGGGGACATGAAAAGCACTTTGTGACCAAGTGAAAATTAAAAACAAAACTACATTTTGTCAGATTGGCTGAGCTAACTGTTTGTTTTATTTGTGGATACTTTAAATAATCAAACTTTTTAAGCTGCAAATGAGGATTTTTGGCCATTTATAGGCAGCGGCATCAGGTTGTGAACACAGCATTAATATATTGCCACAAGGTTTGTTAGGACATGCTAACAATTGTTTTATTTTTATTGATCATCCAGAACATACAGAGCAACATACACATTAATGTGCAGTTGTGTTACTGGTTACTAGGGGGGTGTACTGGTGGCAGGTTTGACATAGCCAGACTTTATGTGTGTTAGCTGGCTTGACAAAACCTAAATGCCCAATCAGAGATAACAGGTACCACAGTATATTTTAACAGGTTTATTTTATTCTCCAGTTCACATCCTTCCTACTTTTGTGAAAAGGAAAAATCTGTTATAATAGAGAGCTATGAAAAACATTTAAAAGTGTGTACAGCAAGAAGCGCTGTTGTGATATTCTCTGTGATAAATATCAACCTTTTTTAATCTGTGTTCTATTAGCTGTGATACCAGCTGATCAGGACAGACTACACTGCATCATCAACTGCACACACGTAGGTGTTCCAGGCAACATAGCGCACACAGTTTCCTTGCTGTAACTGTTCAGCTTTGTTCGGTGGGATAACTAAAATACAGCTCAACAGGTTTGCAGGTATAATGTAACCCATCAGCTGAGAATCTGCATCACTCACAGAGAATCATCATCAGGAGAAGAATTGGTGAAAGAGAGATGCTTTTTACAGCCAATTTAAATCCCAAACTCTGAACACAACCTCCTCGTGAGCAGGGTAGCTGAGCAGCATCGGTTACCATAGTGATCTATCAGGTTAAAAGAGAGCCACCTTCAACACTGAAAACTCTGATTTTAGGATCAACATACGTCGCTTACACAATAAGCTCGTTTTATCATAGACCCCTCTGGTAAAGCCCAATATTTACTCTCTTTTTTTTTAGCTTTGTTTTGGTCTCCACCAGCTCCTGAGGAAAATCTGTGGCTAAATGCTCCACTGTTTTCACATGTTGGACGCTATCTTTGTCTGTCCATTTTGCTAAAGGACAACTGTTTTAGAGCTTTTTCACTGATAACAGCTGCGGAAAAGTGAACCAACATAGTAAAGCGTCAGGTTGGAAACACAAAGCAACGAGTGGAAAATGCCACTCTAAAGCTCCATAGAGCTGATAGGACCATGTAGGTTATGATCACAACAGCATCATGTGACCCACTGGTAATCAACTACAACCCACAAACAGAGGACTAATAACTTATAACAGTTAATCTTAACAAGCCTAACAAAAGCATCCGAGGAGCAAAAGTAAATGATCATCAAATCTGTGGTTTGTGAAGCTCCTACCTGGTTCATCATAAACATAACCAACGTCCAGCTGGGAGAGAGAACAAGGAGAGAGGAGTCAGGCTCATGTGAACACACTTTTCTTTAGTTACATATTAAGAGTTTTGTGTGAAGGAGATTAGATGTGGTACCTCGAATTCTCCCATGAGACTGTCAGCCCTCAGTGAATAGGAATCATACACCTGCAGAGAGGACGGCGATAGTTTACATAGAGTATACACAGAGTGAATACCTCAACATTTACATGCACGTCTACTCACCCGGATACTAATGTTCTGATCAAACAGATCTGATGGTAGCATGTGGACATTGTAGAAGAGCATCTGCAAAAATGCAAAAAAGAATTCATAGTTGAAATAAAGGCAGACAAAAAGAAAACATCTTACATTCAAGCAGAATCTCACCTGGTTGAATTGTGAGGCAGACAGAATTAAAAAATAACAAATCTGTGTTGTCTGTATTCTCACTGAGACAGTAAAGTGATAGTACCTCATCAAAGAAGGGGTTGTTTCCCCTCTTGATCCTTGTCCTGTGGGTCTGTCCGCACACATTAACCTTCACTACTGGTTTGATGTTGTTGCCCGACAACTGACGGGCCTCGATGATCCGGACACGAATCTGAAAAACACACAGCATTACAAAATGACTGTGGACAAATATGTATAATTCATTGATGTATGAGAGTATCTGGTCCTGACCAAGAGCACCTCAATTTATTTACATGTAGATTAAGAGACACATAACCAGAGGAAATCTAACCACGCAAGAAATAACTGTTGTTGTCATCTGAATCTAAACTGCAATTAATTATAAATTCTTAAGTAGAAAATCGTTCTTTGTCTAATGTGTGTTCCCTTAATCCCAGCTAACAAAGTTATAACAAAACTTACCCAAGTTTTTAAAACCAAATTTTAAAAAAAACATTGAAAAGAAAAACAACATCCAGACCAAGCATACCAAAGGATTACAAAGAGTGAAAGCATACCTTCAAAAGTAACATGCATGACATAAATCTCCTGAATGGAGCTCACATTTACTTACGATCTTCATATCCTCAACTATAATCATTCTACTCCCTCGCCCCATGATCATGGTGTGAAGCAACACAGACTGCACTATTTTTCACCAGAACTGCTCCATCAGCATCATTTTAAAGATTCCACAATCACAAATCAAATCAAGCACATGCTGCTTAAGTGTTTTATTTTCATCTAAACATAGACACGTTCTGTTCTCAACCTGTACAATGCAAATTAGCAGTAGCTAGTGATAATCATTTATGTGGCACTAGTGCGAAAACAAACTGACCTGGAAGTCCTGAGGCTTGTTAACAAGTCGGTGGCGATTCTGTGCCCGGGCCACCCTCCTTCGAAGGCTAACGGACTGACCAGCGGCTGAGGAGACGCCTGCAGCGCCACTTTGACCTCCGTCTGGTTGAGTCTCAATGCCTTCCTCACCACCATCACCGCCATCTCCTAAACGCCAGAAAGACAAGATGATCACAGGTCGAACACCTGGTACGCCTCTAGTCGAATTAATTCCACCAGTAAACCAAGGTTTCTGCATTATTATGAATTACAATAACATACCAGCATCCACTGCAGCATCTCCAGCATCAGGGTCATTGGGGTTTGGTGCAGCATTGGGTGGAGGATCATAGCCAATCACAAGGTTGATTGTAGCCTGGAAGAACATGATTAGATGGTCAATTATTCTTTCTTTTTTTTTTTTTTTTTTAAAGAAGATACCATCATTTTTTTGGCTTTAGTTTTTAAATATAATCTGACAGAATGAAACTCACTCCAATGTTCTGTCCACTTTCATTGACCAAAGGAACATTTTTGGATGGCAGTGATCTCACTTGACCTGCAGCAAGGTCTCTCAAAGGGATTTTGGTTGATCCAAGGAATCTGTTAAGAAAAACACATACAGAAATAAGTTTTTATCCATTGTAGAGCCAAACTGATGTGTTGGCTAGCCAGTATTGTTTATTGATATTGGCCTGACACATATTATCTGTATCAGAGTATTTTGTGCCACCATGAAAACTTTCTTTTACAAAGCATGAACATGAAAGAGATGCTTTTAAAAACAATGTCATCACATAGTATGTCCATCAGAGCAGATCCAACTCCATTTTCAGCACTGTTTGCAGCACATGTAGCAGAGTACACATCACAGCTGAGCAGATGGTGGTGCGGAGTCAGTCTTTGTGTTCATGGTTAGTTGCTAACTAATTTGTGAAATACTTGCTGCAAAAGTGATAAATGACCATTCATTTCCCTTTTCAATGTAACTCTAATGGCCAGTTCATGCTTTCTAATTGGGCCGTGCTGGTTTGCCACACGGACGGTTGCATTTCCCTTCATATCAACCACAGAAAAGCACATAGTGAAACAGTAACTACTATTTTCTGAGGTGAGTTAGGCACAGAAGCGCAGTGGGCCGACACAGCACAGGAGAAGTTAGGACTTCCTACTATGTTTAGGCTCCATCAATGACAATTCTGTTCGTATCAAAGGATCTCCAAAGTCTGGGGACTGACTACTGTAACAGTAATTTTTCACCGTACTAGTATTTAACCACTGACACTGAGGTTCTACCTGTGCATGATGTTTGAACCTAACTGACCCACCCCCCCTTCTCTGGTGTCAAGAGGAAGCGCACACGCAAGCAACAGACTACCACAATGTTTCACGAGTTCTAGGAACTGCAATCATCTGACCTCAGACCCTAAGTTCTTAGCTCCCCTACGCTCACCTCCTACCACTAGCTTGCAATTCAGCACGTACTCATGTTTTGTTCCTCCTGTGCAGACCGTATGACAATTAATCTTTTCTGCACAAAGAATCAAATACTCAAAAGGCAGTTTATTTACTCCAGTCTCTTTATTTCATGACTTATTATCTCAGGACTCACTGGATAAATTCTCAAGGAAAACAGCAGTTTTTCCATCATACTACCGCAATCACAACTCTTTTAATTATAAATGTGTGGACGACTATATACACACTCAACTAGGTTGCCTGGTGATGAATTTACTGTTACTACCGTTCTAGTCAGCCAACATATTGGTAATCAGGTTACCGACCACACAGTAGTGAAATGTATGTGTGCTCAGTACAGCCACATTCACAAAAGGGGCATAGAGAAGGTCACCACCCAGAGCTAACAAAACCCTCCCTGCTCAGACAAACAAACGCACCCCATGAGCAAGCGCACACTCAACATCACACAGAAACCATCAGCCTCTGATTTACAGTCTGTTTTGATCGCCGCTGACTTCCTGCATGGAGAAGGTTGTATACTGTTTTCCAAAGACATCAAAAAAACAACACTGCAAACCTGAAAATGATAAACACAGTCACCTGAACAAATCTGCATCACTGTCACCTGGAACATCCTGATAATAAAACTCACTGTATCACACACGAGGTAAATGAAAGCAGGTTTGTTGCTTCTGTGAATGAGTCAATCATTTTCTGAGAGGAATGTTAATTACAACATTTCCTGTGAGATGGTGAAGTAACCATTCAATGTGATTAAGAACCAGATGGAAAATCCCAATTACATTTCTCAGTTAACTCCTTTTTTTTGTATATGAAGGGGGAAAAACCACCACAAGAAGCAATGTGTGGGATAACATATGACTGTGTGGGATGTGCCCAAATGACAATGCTCTGCTTCACTTTGTTACAATCCCGCACAACTGGATCTTTATTGGTCTTTGCCTACAGCGTCAGTTTAAAACTGCCTCGTGGCAATTTATTATTGCTTGTATTGGATTGCAGAGTACATTGAGTGCAGCCAGAAACCTCACAGCTCTTGAAGTGCAGCTTGTTTACGCTCCAACAATGTAAAAGCAACAACACACTATTAGCTCTGAGAAGAACAAAAAAAAATAACTGAAAAATCTTCAAAAGTTGCAACGAAATCCTTAAAAGGCCGAAATATTTGAACTCGTCTGTGTTTGGCTGGGTGAAATGAAGTCGGTTGTATTGTGTAAAAGAATACTTTCATGTAAATCATATCTTTCTTGGGTGGACTGAGTAATATTATTTTTGGCTGCATTCCTGATAGGAGGAATTTTTTGCAAAATAGAATCACATACTCCCTACAGACCTTCAATCTGACAACGAAGGTTCAGAAATTTAAGCTTTAAACTGGATCCACATTTTTAAAATAACCTTTTTCAATAATTTCACCTGGATAAAATAAGGAGGAAAGGCAAAAACTCCAGTGACAAACTAATAGAAGCATAGATTAAAGAATTATTAGACATGATAACAATGCTGTTATAAGGATTTGGTACTAAGCAGATTATTACAGTATTATAAATATACTATAGTTGCATTTTACTCCAAAATAATAGAGCAAAGTAAACTAACTACATTCATTGTACAATAGAAACATGACTTTTACAGATTCATAAACAGCTGCAGATGAGGTTGCTAATACTTAAGGACGCTACACAAACAGCTGGACAGAGTGTTGTTGGTTTGGCAGCACTCTGCGTCAGGAAAGGGGCTGTCACAGGAATTCCCCACAGATTCAGTGACTCTATAAAACTGGTATGTGGCCTCAAATAAGACCAGGTACCCAACAATGGCAATGGAATCTGAGTAATAAAGTGAACAGGATTTGGACTTTATCAAAAAGGGGCTTTAGGTAGGAAGCATCTGTGGATTATTCATTGCTCAGCTATGTCAAAATCTTCTGTCTACAAAACCAGAAAGGGGCATTCAGGAGAGATGTTGGACTGTCCCTGGATTCTGGGGTATTTTATATATTTTGCATCTGTTTTCAGGCTTGACTGCACTCTGATAAGAGCTGTCAAATATTAAAATATAATAAGTCATGCGGTATTTTAAAATGGCATCCAACCATAACAAAATGATCACATTCTTGCAGCGTGTATGTTGTGAACATTTCAGGGAAGACTCACTTGGACTGACAACTTCCCATATAAACAGAGAGGCCAAAACAGACTTTGTGACCGTTGTCAAGTTCTGGTGAGTCATAGAGAGACAAATATCACTCATGTTCAAAATATCGCCACCCACATGCGGGGTGAAATCCCTCCCACAGGGTTAATATTGGATGCAAAGTGTTCCCCTTTGTTGGGATGTTAAACAATTATACGACCAGTGGAACAACTGACATCGGTGCTCGTTATCACCAGACTTTTAGTCACACATGTACATACACATTTCATATTTTTGGCATTTTCCACATCTCCTGGTATGACGAAGCTCTCATGTATCTCAGCAGTGATAATCAGCCAACTGTAAATCTCAACAACACAAACAGCTGTGAGTGTCCTTGGCTGGTTTTCAGTTCAAAAAGTAACACCCTCCCTCTGTCAGCATTCATTTCCTTTCGCATAGCTGGATGAGTGTGGTCATTCCAGCGTTGACATACTACAGCCCATCTCAGATTTGGGACAAGGGTGTGAAAACCAGCAATCAAACAGTTACGATACTGCAAAGTCCCGAAATATTTTTTTTTATAAACAAGTCCAAAGTAAGTGAAAATATCTGTGCAAGGCCAACTGATTTCTGTTTACAATAAGACAGAGGAAATTAAGCAGTACTCTGAGGATTTAAGGTGAAGAAAATGTTCTTGCCATGTCCTATCGTGCATTTGTGTAACATTTCAGCCTTCAACTACACAGTAAAAATGTAAAAAGTAGTCATTTTATTAGTATTTTAGTGTCATCATCCATTCAATGATATGTCAAAGATTATAGTTTAATAGTTAAATTCACTTTAACTTAAATGAGAAAGAAAAGCTTTTTAACAGAAGGATGCAAAGCAGGTGCAAGGATAACACTTAACTTGACCGCAGGGTTTCAAATAAGTTCCACAAAGGTTGATTATTAACCATGAACTCCTTTTACTAAATTGCCTGTTCTGATATGTTTGACTGGACTGTATTAATCTTTAGCCATGATAACGGTGCAGCTTTATGGCCGTTGGTCTGTCCATTCGTATCTAACCACAGAAATATCTCAACAACAGCTGGATGGATTACCATGACATTATTAATGGTTTCCAGAGGATGCTGACTTCGGTGACCTCCTGACTTTTCATGTAGGGCCACCATGGGGTTCACATTTGTAGCTTCGAGCAAAAGCAATATGGGCAAGTCTCACTACTCCCCAGTCATCTTAGTTACACCACTGGGCAGTTCTTTTGCATTAAAAAGACCCAGACCTCTGTCTAATTGAATAGGGAAGTCATCAAATGTAAAATAAAATAAAATAAAATAAAATAAAACATCATGTTTAGAATTATGAGTCAAATTGGATTTTTAAAAAGTTTACAGGTTTGGTGACTTTGCACCAAGATTAGGTTTAAAAACCATTATTCCCACAGGTTACACTTCTACTATGCATGTACACAGCTGGGCGACCCTAGTGAGGATTAGGCGGTGTATAGATAATGGATGTACACAGTTTCACAACATTGCACTTGAATCACTGTGACAACACAATTATCTGAAAAATTCCAGTTCAGTTGTGAGAAAGCAGACGATTGGCGTTGTGTGGGAGTCGGTGCAGGACATGTGTCATGCAACCATTATCTTTGGTGTTACAAAATTCTCCCTTAGATTTCTATTCTTTAAGTGAGAATTCTCTCTCAACTGTTGGAAGGACTGTTGTTGTCAGATATTTAAGATATTTAATCTATAATCCTCTGAGTTTTGCTCTATTGCACCACTAGTAGGTCAAAGTTTTAACTCATTCAGTGAAATATCTCAACATTCATGAAATAGATCGTCACAAATCATGTCCTCTATGAGTTGGCCCTTGAATGAAATGCTTTGTTTTAGCTGGATTGTCATCAGATTTGGTACAGATGTTCATGGCTCCCAGATGCTGAATCCTAATGACGTTGATGATCACTCGACCTTTTCCTCTAATGCCATCCTCAGGTGAAGAAAGCTTCAGCTGTTCTTGGTGATTAGTGCAAACTAATGCATGCTAGTATGCTCGGATTCAGACATGACCTAAAATACTTTAAAAGCAGTCGATAGAAATCACAACATCATGATGTCCCATTCAAGGAACAGGTCTAGGAAAATGAGATATTTGCTTAGGATTACATTTAAAGGCAGAAATTTGAGTGTCAAATTTCCTGGAGATGGAGCTGCTATTTACTGTACGGCCTAGTGGGAGACTTAGTCCTACAGCTTTCTGATTCCTTTCTAAAAATTACAATTAGTTAAAAGGGCACTGATTTGCTTCTTCCTTCCTGTTGCCACGACGACAGGGATTACCCACAACATAGCATCTGGGAAACTATTTGAGAGAGAGAAGTCCTCCTCTGCTCCTACTCGGTAGATCTTTGGGGAGTGTGTCAGACTGGCCAGCCCAGTGGAAAACTTTACTAGCATGCTCTCATGTGCTGGAGAGGCTCATTTGAAAAGCTCCTCCCTCAGTTATGACTGTCCCCTGCACAACGGAAACTTTTCCTGCGTAAAGCACATGCACAGAAAATGCATTTACACTGCAGTTTGACTTGTTTCATAAGAAACAACGGCTTTAATGTGATGTGTTTACTTGCAACAGACAAGACTTTGATCGCAGTAATTAGTGATGTCTAGGAAACATTCTTTGCGGTTGGTCCAGATTGGTCCCATATGTGACTCTGGTTTTATTTGGTAGTTTTAAAGCTGCATAGCTACCCTCCACACATCTCCTCACACAGTGTCAGAGTATGTCATACGTCTACTACCATTACTCAACATTTCTTTTCAAACTTTTCCCTGTGTTTTGTCACACAACGCTGCATAAATTCCACAAAGAGAGACCGAAGACAAAACAGCAATTCATCCATCCATTGTTGCCCAATCAGGATCCGTCATCCCACACAGCCCAGCATGTCTCAGCATGGCAAGCAGGGTGTGAGGGGGAAGAGACAGCCAGTAACACAAGCAAAACACTGGGTCACTATGAAAATATCTAACTCATTTCCTTGTATAGCAGTGTGTCACTGTCGATTTGGTGTCGAAAGCACCAGGTAGCAGCCGGCGGCATGTACAAATGATTATTTAGTAGCTAAGGTACTTCAAAAGGACTTCAGATTCACCCTGACTGAATAACAGCTTCCACTGCACCAACCTGAGCTGAATTATTAGTTAAGGAAACTGGCATTCGTGCAACTGAAGAAGACAAAGAGACACATCGGCTACTGTTGGCTAACGTTCTGCCTGACTGAACAAACGTACTTCCCTCAACCTCTTCGTTCAGACACGACCGAGTTTACGCTGTGATTCAGGAAAGGTGAGGCATTTGGCTTCTCTTTCATCACCGTGATCCGTCTGTTGCACAAAGCACAAACCAAAGCTAACAGCGAGCTCAGTCTCGGGGGCCGTCTTGCACTTACTTGTCCTTCCCGATGGTTTCATAGTCTTTCACAATCACATCTATGTAGGAGCTGGAGTCCAGTGGAATGCCCTTTAGGTCAAACTCAAGCACCTGCAAGAGAAGATGAGGTCCATGAGGTGTGATGCTTAAAGAAGCAAAATTATCACAGAAAAGAGTGAAAATAACTAATAACGATTTGCAGCGAGACTTGGCGAGATCAGCCACATCCTAATTAATTGACGTGCTAAATCTGAATCGTGACAATCATGTGATGTCTGCGGATATAATTGCCACGTGATGTCAAGTAACGCAGTTATAGCGGAGACATCTTGCATTACATCAATTATTGCTGCTTTCCTTAGCAACTGATGTAAACAGACTTAAAAGCAAAGTAAAGGAGTTATCTAAACACTAGTCATGAGTGTGTGTTTTTGTGCGTACCTCATTCCATACAGGATTCAACTCGTTGTCAATCGATTTAGTTTTCTTCTTCTCATCTGGAAGGGAAACAGTTTTAGTGAATACAGGAGGTTTCTCTCTTTTTTCTTCTTCTTTTTTTTTTTCTAAACAATAAAAATGCTCGATGTTGTGTTTTCACTGTGCGGTAGATTCTGATTTTAAAAGGGAGATGGCAAAAGTAGTCATTCCTGTAACTGATGATGACACCGGGACAAAACAAACAGCTGAGATCAACGAGGGCACGCTGCCAGGATTAACTAATCATATCCAGGAGGAAATACTGTTTTGTGAAATACTTAAGCGTCTGATGTAATTTTAATGCAGTAGCTGAGGGCTGATTTCTCTACGATTTCTAACTTGCCTTTGCCCTTTATCATGGAGTGCTTTTTCTTTCTTTTTTTTCACCTCAGCCCATTTATACTCAGTTTATCCTGCAGATGTACAGTTCCTGCCCAGCTGTGTTTGCATCTGGAAAAGCTGACAAAACCTTCTGGACCATACTAAAACTTAAAAATCTTAACTTTTTCAGTTTTAAATTCACAATTGGGAATTATTGCACAATCAGCTATAACAAGAGCTTAAAAAAAATACTTAGGTGACAATAGACTCATTTGGTTTCAATTACATACCTCACATAGAGCTATAAGAACTACTATGAGTTTACAAGTTAGTTTTACCCATCACCACATGGAGACTTACCTTTAAAAATCACAGAGGCAATTGGATCAGGACTTCCAACTCTCTTCTTAGGCAGCCCTCTAGCCGACTCCACTACAACCCGCAACATGGCAGCAAATAGGATAAAAAAGAAAAAAAAAAGAGAGATGGAATTAATAAAGAAAAGTCTGCAGGAGATTGTCTGGCATCCTCACCGCCCCATCACTGGAGCACACAGGGCAGGACTGGCCCAGGAAGCCCAGGACCCGTTAGGAGGGGACGGGGGGAAGCCGGGGCGTGTCACGGGTGTGTAATTATTGGTAAGCTGAAGCTGGTGAGCTGCTGCTGCCATCTGTGAGTGTCAGAGGAGACGGCAGAGAACAGCTGGAGGAGAGGAGGACTCAGAGACAGAGGTTCTCCGGAGAGGTTTCTGTGTGATCATAGAGGTACATCTTCATTATAGATCATCAAATGCTATTCTGGTTAGTTCCAAAATGTCTTTTCTAATTGCTAATTGTAGAAAAAGTCCAGAACTCCGTCTCTGCACGTTGGCTCAAATGTTTTGCTGTGGCTCCATCTAGTGGCGGAACCAGGTAACACATCCTCAAAACTGTAGAGGACACATTAGGCCCCATTTCAGCAAATTAATGAAAGCCTCACATGTCCCCCAACAATGCGAATTTACCATTTTCAGCTCAAAATCGCTTCAAAAATGAATAATTTCTCCCATAAATAGATAACTCCTGTGCTTATCCCTGTCCTAAACCTACAGTTTCAGTGTCTGTAACTGCTGCTGATTCTGTCTGCATGTGATTGACAGTGTGGAGCAAAGCAGCACCCGGCTATGGAGTCACAGGAGTGCCATAATGAAAAATAAATCTGTTAAAAAATAAGAAAACAAGTGTGTAAATTTAAAGAGGAATAAATAAAAGAATTTTAAAAAATATGGAAACGTAGAGGTAAATTTAGTCTTTGCTTTTCCCTTTGTTTTTCCATTTTGTATTTGCTTTTTTCCTTTTTGTCTTTTCCTTTTGACATTGTTTTTTCTTTTTGTCATTGCTTTCTTCCTTTTGTCAGTGTTTGTTTGTTTTGTCCTTGCTCTTTCCATTGTGCCTTTGTTTTTACTTGATGGACTGAGCTGTCAATCAAATGGCTATGGGCGGGACTTTCTGTCCAGAGTCAATACCTGATCACATGATTCCTGCTTGGTGCTAACAAAGGGAAAAAACAAAGGGAAAAGTGAAAAGCAAAGACAAAATGTACCTTTATATTTCCATATTTTTTCATTTTTTATCGATTCTTTCATTTATTCCTCTTTGTATTTACACATTTATTTCCGTATTTTTTAAACTTATTTTTTATTATGGCACTCCTGTGATTCCATATATGCCAGCTTGTGAATAAATGTGTGAGACCAAGACTTTCTATTGCTTCTGACTTCTCTCTAACTGATCATTTTATACAAAAATATTGCAGAATTAACAGCAGAGCAGGTGTTGTAAAGAAACTAGGGGATGGCCTTTTCTCATACTTTGTAGGTGTCAGTCTGTGACAACTTAAAGAAAATGACAAGACCACAAAAAGGCGAACCCAAATGCACGACTCCAAAAACTCAAAATGTTCTCAAACTGATTTATTTACAAAAGTATCAACAGAAATATCATTCAACAATAAAAAAAAAATCTAAACTCAAAGCGTCACTCTAACGAGGAGAATAAAGAACCAAAAAATCACTCGATTGAGGAAATACAAACTAAAAATCACTCAATGAGGAAAATTTAACAATCTTTCTAAACAAAGTAACAACTCAAACACTTGATTAGGAAAGAGGCTGAATACAAAGTAGCAAACAAAATACAAAACCTGAAGGTAGTTTCCACAAAGGACATGAACGGGGAAATCATGGACATGAAGAGGGCTAGAACGTGAAGCTTGACTCAATGACAAGACGAACTGGCACAGGACAAAGGGAGACGCAGACTATATATACACACACAAGGTAATGAGGAACAGGTGGAGACAATCAGGGCTGGGTAGACAATCAGACACAGGAAACACCGGGGAGAGGGCAAGAATCCTGAAACACAAGGGCAAAGAGGTTTCAAAATAAAAGCCACGAGACAACACAAATACAAGACAAAAAACTAAATAAGACCTAACACCTGGTATGAGACATGACAGAAAAAAGCTGAACCCTTTGGGTCCACTCCTCCCTTTTGAGAGGTGAAAGGTCACTGCTGTGGCCTTTACAATCACCAGATCTCAACACAATAGAATACCCAAAACTCTCACCTGTCTGTACATGGACAGAAAACATTAAAACAGGCCCACCTAAATAATGACTGTAATGTATCCTACAATGTTCAGTCGGACACATCTGTCAAATGTTTACTAATGACATCGCTGCACTGACAGATATGGGTATAAAACACACTAACCATGTGACATTGGACACCGACAGTATAACAGGAAGCCAGAAATAATATAACAGT
This sequence comes from Stegastes partitus, assembly GCF_000690725.1. NCBI lineage: Eukaryota > Metazoa > Chordata > Actinopteri > Pomacentridae > Stegastes > Stegastes partitus. The sequence goes on from NW_007578737.1 coordinate 106,859, forward strand.
GTGAAAAAAAAAAGTCTTGCTTAAACTGTTATTAATAATTTGGGGTGCCATATTTTAAAGTACATCTCCCAACTATTCACAAATATTCTCTTTGAGTCACAGTTTTGATTTCTACTGCATGTAGTCATTTTAACATGCCATAGCAGGGAAACTAAAGGTGTCATTAATAGCAAAATGTATAAAATAATACATGACTACTTTGGGTTTGTGTTTTCTGTTATTAGACATTTCCTCTTGTATCAGGTGTGGTTATGTGACCCGGTTGCTGTCAGTGTAACTATACATGTAAAATTAGGTGCAGGGAATTGCCCGGCAGGCCGGCCTCCACTGGGACTTGGGTACCTTCATTAAACCTAGCAGGAGGACACCCTGGATAGCTCATGCTCATTGAAGTGGTAAGCAAAACTGCTGTGGGTTGCCTGGTAATAATTAAACAACATTAGTCAGTATGACACTCTTTGTGATTTTAGAATATAGTTGCTGTGGACACCTTACTGTCAAGGATGTTAGAGCAGCTGAGCTATATTTGATCTTGATAAAAGTAACCAATCTTAACCCCCCCAGGTCTGAACTAACTATGCTTCTTTAAATGATTAACCCGCTGAGGGCTCGTCTGTGGTTCTGTTACCCCCAGTAGACCTGACGCTATTTTGGAAACTCTTCGCTCTCCACAGTCCCCTCCTTCAATGATGTGTTGACTTTCCTTTTTCAGCTTATTGATCTGTGGATGTGGACATTCCTTCCCTGTGTGAAGACAAGAAGCTTTGTTTGAGGTTTGCACGACAAGACGAGAAGGGACGGAGACAAAAGGCTCTGTACGATGAGGCTCAGGGCACGGTGAGGATTTCAGACTGGCCTCAACTCTGTGGTGGCTGCGTCTGTCTTTGTCACTGGGATATTAACTCGAGGAACATAAAATACAGACGGAAGAATCTGGAGGAATTTAATGATTGAGGTTATCAGGATGGATACCTCAAGGAACAACAAAAATCTGTGGATGCTTTATGAGACAGAGGTGCCACACAGCAGGTTCTGGTGAGTTTTGTTAAATTTTTTCTTTCATATTTGTTCTTGATAAATGTAAGTGATTACTATAAACTGTATGTAACTGTTGATACTGCATAAGCCTTTTTTTTTATTATCTAGCACAAACTATGCATGCATTTTCATTTAGTATCACCTCTGACATCTTCTTATTTAAATTCAAAGGTTTCTCCCAACTCTTGAAGTTTCCTATTACCTGTCCATCCATCCACCCAGAACATGAAGCAACTTATTGAAAGTCAGAATAAGTTGTACATTAGCAACAAACGTTCCTCTGACTTCTTAAATCCACATATTTCTTTCCGTTTAAACACTTGTCCCCTCCTCCATCCACAAGCTCTTTCAGGTGCAACAGCCTGTTTAAACTCCTTTGTCAGCAAATTACGACGACTTTACTACCTAATGATTTTATGGTTCCATTGGTTGATTGTGAGAAATGTTCATGATGTAAACGACCACTCATGCGTGCCCTGATGGAAAAGAGCTCACAAAGCTGAGACATGTGACTTATTGTTTCTGTCCGTAGTCTCCCTGAGCAACAGGCCCACACAGGAGCTGCTAGTGGCGAGGAACACTTTTAAAGCATGTCCCCCAAATTTAACTTACATTACTTATTCCTATCACTTAAGGGGAAAAAATTAGATTAAAGCTTTGTTTTAGAATAGAATGGGGGAAATTTACACGCCACAGCAGCATCCAAAAATATAGAAAGTACAAGAAAATAATAATTAAGTAATATGCATCCTGGTGTCAGCACACAGCAGGTCCAAGGCCCCACCGTCTCTGGTTGGGCAGTCCACAGACTGGCTGAATGTGAGGAGAGTGGTAGAGAATGATGTATGAGATGACTATCAGAGATTGAGGGTATGATGCTGGCAGCTGGGACACTGAACTATGGAGTTTAGGCTGAGTTCTGGCTGGATGAGCAGTGTGTTGTCCCACTGCTGCCACATGGGAGCGCTGCTTTCATTCTGCAGTCAGCCTGGCCTGTCAGCAGAGTTTAGAGACTGGATAACCCTAATTAACGGTCAAAACTCACTAAACTCTAAGAGGTGATTGCCAAGACGGGAAGCTGTCTCTGATTAATCTTTGGCTTCAATCTTACCTCGACGCTTTACTCAAAGCCTCAGCAGTTCTCCAGTGCTTAAGGAATAACAATGTTTTGCCAGCTGTGTACCTACACACCCAGTCCACCTGTGTTCCTGGCTCACTGGCTGCAGTCATAAACCCAAGACTTTCTCAGAAACTTTAAAGACTAAATGCAGGTGTTGTCCTTAATTATACCTCCTATAATAGTCACTCAGATTATGCTCAGAGTGGCGCCTTCCCCTACAGGATGATACCAGTGGACTCCTGACCACTAGAGATCTTCTGTACTGTTTCTTCTGCTTCTCCACAAATTAACATTTCTGTGCTGGTCCCTGCAGTGATCCAGCCTGTGGTGTCAGTCCTGCAGAGAAGCTGAGTCCAGAGCACCTGCAGCTCCTCAGAAATGCATTCACCTGTTCAGAAGCTGAACTACAGGTGCGGGAAAACAGGCCCAAGGGAAAGACAAGAGGTGGAGGTGAAGAGCGGGGAATGAAGTTTGAAGAGTTTCGGGAGGTTCTGAGATCTGTGATGGGTCCAAATACTGAGGACTCGTGGGTCGAGAGATTCTTCAATGAGGTAAAGAAAAAGAAAAAAGAAAAAAGAAAAGAAAGAGAATTGTCTTTGAAAAAAAAACAGCCCATAAATTACATTGCAGCCCATGGCGATACCGAGTCAATAATACAGCATCCCTGCAGTTCAATGCTGCACAGACTCACAGCGCCATCAAAAAAAGATGAAGTAGTGCTACTGTGACTTTTTCACCTTCTCTATATCCAGGTAGATATCAGCTGCACCGGGCAGATTAAGTGGCAGCAGCTGTGTTCCTACTTGCTTCTGGAGTACACTGAGAGACAGCGAGCCTCAATTCCCACAGCTGCTCTGCTGGACGCCCAGCCTCAGATCAGACACTGTTCCCACAACAAGGTACCTCTGCTCAAATCAGAGGGAATGGTGCATCTAGTTTGAACATTTATACTGAATTACCAACAGGAAAATTAAAGATCATGTCATCATGAGTAGAGACCATGAATACATCCACCCAGTCGGCAAAGAGATGTGAGAACATCCTTGTTTGAGAAGGATAGTTGAAAATGTTGCTTAATCTCAAGAATTTCTTCTCCTTGTATGAGATTATTGATTTTGTATGAGGTACTTCTCAAGTAAATGTAATGAAACAAATACAAAAATCTGAACTCTGCATCTAAACGGTTTTGTTTTCTGACTTAGAGAAACAGTTGAAAATGGTATTTCTATTGTTAAGGTAGGAAAAGTAAAATTTAGACAAATGTACACAGAAAGTGTTAACCACAGAGTTTATCCACAATGATCAAATAGTGAGTAGTACAGAGACATTCCTTTAACCAGAGACTATAAAAGGCCACCTTATTCTAATGACAGGATGTTGGTATTGTAGGTGCTGGCAGGTCAGTTAGGGCTGCAGCCATCTGAATCTCAACAAATCCACCACTCATTATCTAAGAAATAGTTTCAGAAAGCATGGTATGAAATGCCCAAGACATGTCTATCAATGTGTCCCCCAAAATTCATGAAGTCCTCCAGGAAGAATTTTCCTTAAGCCAGCACAGCACCATTATAATTTTTAAAGTTAGCGTTCACTTGGTTGTTTTATGACTTGTGCTCTTTTGTACAGATTCTATGTATTGGAACAACAAATACTTATTTCTCTCTGCTAAAAACGCTCAAAAGAATGGACAGGCTATGTTTATATTTTTCCTCAGTATAATTCCTGTGCTAAACTTACCAAATCTTGACCTTCGCTAACCCCTAATTTAGATGAAGTCAACCTAATTCAAATCAAAGATACATTTGTTTTACAAAATTGAATCCAATGGCTACATTTAGAGTGAAAATGGTCACTCATAGTGACAAATAACTCTATTTACATGTTTTTTTAATGTTATGACCCTTGCTTACTGTGTTGTTAAGTACAAAATATTTTTTAGCAAAAGTAGAAGCTCAAGGACTCATTAAAGTCCATCAAATTCTACAATACAGGGTTTATATAATCATATGTAGGTAAGTGTGAAAGAACACATTTAGCTGTTGTCACAAATTAAAATTAATACAGCTTCTAATAATGTAATGGATGAAGGATGACGCCCAGAGGTTCTGCAATATCTGTCAGGATTAACAAATGTTCTTAATTTTTTCCATCTGCCAGCACTTAGTTCAGTTTTTTTTTTCAGCTAATATTTATTCCTCTCAGTAACTTTTTTATTATTATTAATTATACTTGTGTTGTACTTATTGCTCTGCAGCGAGAGCCCACAATTCGGGTGGTTGCCGTCTCCCATCCTCCTCCACGCCGCTATATTAGTGTCAGTAAGGGGGGTCAGATCACCGTCTGGAACAGCAGCCTACACATCCTCAAAACCTCAGGGGTGAGTGACACCATGTTGCTGTTTCCACATCCACGTGGAACTACAACACACTCACACTTTCCTTTTTAATCCAGCTTGCCGGAGACCCAACGGAGGAAGTGGCCAACACGAGGAGATTCAGAGGCTGGACCACGGATGCTGTGTACATGAGCAACATCCAGAAGGTTGCCATAGCAACTGACTGCAGGGACTTGCACTTTGTCAGTATCTCTTCGACCACTGTATTAAAGGATGTCCATCTATTTGGTACACTAGATTTCTATCACACTGATGAAAATATATTACTGTAAATTCAAATATATATATTCTTATTTTGAAAATTCTCTTTTTCACAATTGCTCAAAGGGTTCCGTAGTGTCCTGACGGCTCTTTGTTACTGGCATGACGCACAGGTAGGACTCAATGCACTTGACATGGGATTGTTTCTATAAGAAAGCCAGAAATGTAGCACTTTAATTAAGGTTGCTTTTACTGTGAAGTGTCCGGAGCAGCCTCCTCTGTTGCTGCTGGGGGATGAAAAAGGAGGAGTACACCTCATATGGTTCCTGAATCCATATAAAGGTCTTTTCAAGAACTCATCCAAGAAAGATGGCGGTCCACAGAGGATTTACTTCCCAGTAGGTTTTACTTTTGGAACACAGTTATGGGTCATTGGAGGGAATGCAGGATATCTTGTGAGCCGTTGTAGAAGAATCCTTATTGTTGATTACAAACAACACTTGAACTTTATATTTTCACCCAACAGGACCTTGGTGAACATAGCAGCATGGTCTCCTACCGTTACATCCCCAAAGTACACAAGGAACCAATCAACAGACTGATGTTTGAACCCAGTACCAACGTCATCATGTCATCATCAGAGAGCGACTCCACATCTGTGGTCTTTATGAACGTGTCACTGAAGAAGGAGCCTTATGTTTGGAAATTTAAGCAGGTCACAGGAATCACAAGATCAGTTTGATTTGATATGTAAGATGCTGACTCAAAGGTTAATTTGTTTTCACTTTAGTAAATATTACAAACTACAAATTATAGCATACTCTTTGGGTACCTAGAGTTTTATAACGGTGGGTGCAACTGTTCTAAAGACTCCATCTTTCAAAAGCAAACATACCCACTGCTGCTTTGAATAAGATTTAAAGGCTTTTAGTTGATTGTGGTTTAAAATCACCACACTATATATTGCATCTGTTGTTTAATGAACTTGTCAAATAATAGCTACAATATATAGTCTTATAGCTATTATTTAATTAACTTATTAAGTAATACGATATGAGAAACGTATTTGGAGACATTTGTAAAATGTCAAACTAAAGTAACAGATTCTGTTGTCGCTGTTCACCTTTAAACCGAGGTCAGGTGGACACCTGTAGGTCACAGTACTGTGGTCGAGGTGACACTGACCCAACAGGTTTGAGAGCAAATTCTATTTTCCAGCAATTGTAGAAAAATTATTTATACAGCATTGAATGTCCTTGCATGGCGATAACATAACATAGCTCACTGGTTTTATCTGGAAGAACAAATATGACATGTGAGTCAAGTTGCTCATTTGTAGAGTTCACTCCACAGCCTGCCTGCCTGCAGTGGCAGCCGGCGGCGCTGCCTGCGTAGAAAGGAGTAAAACAAAACATTATTAAAGTGGGTGGTGATGTTTCCTGTTATTCACAATGGCTTTTTAAAAAAAAAAAAAAAAAGCCCACTAAGTTTATACACCAATTAACTGTCTGGACATTTTACCATTGTGGCCACACTTAGAAATTCCCCAAAGTAATGAGACCGGTTAAACTGATGTGTGTTATTAAACGTTATTTTTCAAAAGGCAGACCCATTAAACACATTTTCCGCTACACAATTTACCATCTTCTGTATTTTGTCTTGTTTCAGGGAGCTACATGTTTTGACTACAATGAATCTCTGCAGCTGATGGTCACAGGAGGTTGTGATCGAACAGTCAGACTGTGGACACGATATGTGACCACAAGTCCTGTAGCGACACTGCTGGGCCACCACACCACTGTGTTGGATGTTGCAATATACCAGCCTGTCGGGCAGATCTTCAG